>NC_141054.1:51974019-52111519 GCF_041138505.1 Cibotium barometz | reverse complement strand
ATATTCTTATGAAGGAGAGGAGCCAAAAGGAGGGTATCTAATTCATGTGCGAGCACGAGGGGCTTTTCAGAAGGCAAAATTCAGCACGACTTTTGAACCACAGCTTTTAATTGCAATACAGACAACAATGCGGACGTAGAAAGCCATTCTGGCGGCGAGCTGCAATTACTACCAGCCTGCTTGCCTGACAAAATGCCACGTGCAAGCCCTCCTGCTGGCCAAATTTAGAATAGTTTTTTTTTTTGGTTTTTTGTTGTCAACTTGTCACAGTTTGGGACGAAACAGTCTAAGCTTGCATAAAAATATTCCTGTCAAATTCGTATGCAAACCTTATGTTAAACCCAATCTATATTGTTTTTATATTAGATTCTGCTTATTTTGGATGTATTTTAAGGATCATTTGGATGACCTGATTCTCTAAGCTCATGAAAGCCTTAATTATTAATACCTTGGCTTTTGGATCATTTGGATGACCTGATTCTCTAAGTTCATGAAAGCCTTAATTATTAATACCTTGGCTTTTGGGTTTGTAGTAACTTGTCTGCAGCTATTATAACGTGCAGCAGATGCAGACATAGTCTAAGCTTGCATGGTGAGTCATGACAATGTTGCTAGAATATATACAATAGTTTCTCAGGATCAAATCAATTCATGGAAACCCTAATGTCAAGCTTTGCTATAATAATGTTGTTCGATCGCGGCTCGATTCATGTGAGCTTCTTCTATAGCTAGTGTGATCATGACCAATATATTTATAGATAAAAGAAGCTTAGCCTTCTGTGATCAGTTGTAGGAGACGAGAAAGGATGATGGCTGATCAGTCGCAAGACGTTTCAAACTTCATGGTTCCCTTCGGAGCAGCTCTGCATGATGATCATGGGCTGGGTATCGTCCACACCATCTACGAAGACTATGACGAGGTGTGCAGAGAAACATCTAGCGATGAATCTTGCAGCAGCTACACCGACCTTTTCAACGTGGGCGATTACGAGATTACCAATGTTAGCATCAACGTTGCCTACTCCGGGCCTAGATGTAGTGCAAATGCGTCTGACTCCAGCCTCCAAAGCAGCGTTCGTGCGTGGTGAGTGATATAGTTCATCAATATAATTGCCTATGATTAGCTTATAAGTTTATACGTGAATTATATCTCCTAATTGATGACCTCGAACCTGTTGTACACTAATTTGTAGATAATTCTTTTACTTTTCACAACTAATATCCAATGGCAACCTATATATTTCGTGAATAATTCCACTCCATGCAGAGAACAATTGATGGTGTATATTCTTAATCCTTCATATCATGATGTGCTGCAGGTGTGATGCCACTGGACTTCCCGTAACAGTCTCTATTCACGTCGATGGCCAAGTTTTCGAGCTCCATAAGGTTCCATTAGAACTTTAAATTTATCTTAACACTCCTTTGATTCAAGTGTGACCATCACCTGATTAGATTTATTGTGCCTGCAAAGTATGAAATCATTTTTCAGTTATCTTTGGAGAGAGAGAGAGAGAAAAAGCATGCGATTGCTTCAATAACGCTTTGATTATTATAATCTAGGTTGATTTCTATTGATACATGTTACATTTGTTTCAAAATTCTGATTGGAATTGTGTTTCTGTGTACAGTTTCCGCTGGTGTCGTTGAGCGGGTTTTTTAAGAGGCAGCTGATGGAGTCGAACGAGGTGCATTTGGCGGCGGGATGGTGGCCGGGGGGCGCCGCGAGCTTCGAAGTGGCGGCGAGCTTCTGCTACGGGGGCAGAGTAGCGCTCGGCCCCGCCAACGTGGCAGCAGTCCGGTGCGCCGCCGAGGCCCTCGAAATGACGGAGGACTACAGCCGGGGCAATCTCAGCCGTCGGTGCGACATCTACATCCGCCAGGTGGCGCTCCGGCGCTGGAGCGACGCTCTCCTCGTCTTAAAACAATGTCAAACCCTGCGTCCGCTCGCCGATAACCTCCACATTGTAGACCAATGTGTAGAAGCCCTGGCCACCATGGCCTGCGGCCAAGCGGCCAACGCTGTCGAAATCCACGACCTACATGAAAACCTTAGCTTTCAGGATAATGGCGACCCTTCCTTTGTGATACTTTCTATTGCGAACCAGGTGAGAAGCACCCGCAATTGCCTTTGCACCCTAGTGCAGCTGACTGATGATCAGCTAGCTTGGATCCATGACCTAGCAGAGCTTCCCCATTACCAATTCGCCCCTATAATCACCGCCGCCCGCAGACTTGGCATGAAAGAGAAGCACGTCATCGCAGCCTTAATACAGTATGCTGAAAAATCCATCTTCTCTTGCTTTCAAATCAATGATGACGGAGCTTTAATTCAGAAGATTAAGGCACCAGATCACCCTGCAGCCTGCGCTGTCGATCATAGTCATGGAGCTGTCGTTGATCACCTTGAAGCTATGGTGAGATTGCTGACATTCAATCAAAACGAAACTGCCCTTCCGGTGATCAGCTTTCTGTTCGGTTTGCTGAAATGCGCTCTTGCATGCGGCGGCCTGGCAGCAGAATGCAAGCTCAAGCTGGAGTGCATTATAGCAAGGCGGCTGCAGCATGCAAATATGAGCGATTTTGTGCTGCCTTGTATACTAATGGGAGACCATTATAGTGATAATCACAGCCATATTCATGATCGGCATCGACGGCGCCGAGATATGCAGGAGGTGGAGAGCATGCGGCACATCGTCACCTTGTTCTTGTCCCATCATGGCGGTGCAGCGGAAAAGCCAGGAGACGACAGAGATCCGACCTCGGCCGTTGGTGCGCTTTGGGATGACTACCTGGCGGACGCTGCGCCCGATCCGGCTCTCACCGTGCGAAAGTTTACGGAGCTGGCGGAGGTGGTGCCACCCTCTGCCCGCCGCTCGCACGACTTCCTATACAAAGCCATCGAATGCTACTTACAGGCAAGCATCACCATTTTGAAGGTGTTTAGCAAACCAATTAGCAAGAACACGGAGTCATCAAGTAGGGGGAGAATATATATATATATATATATATATATATTTTTATATCATGTTTAGTGCCCCATAGTTATTTGTCAATTTAATCAAATTTCACTTTCTTGAATTTTCTTATGTCAGATTTCAATTTCCTTTTTCAGAGTGAAATTTACGTTGGTTTCCTTCCCTGCATGCAGTCCCATCCGCAGGTGTCGCAGCAAGAGCGGCTGGCGGTCTGCAAGACACTCAACTGCCAAAAGCTGTCCCCGGAGTGTTGCATTCAGGTCGTCCAGAATGAGACCATGCCGCTGCGAATCATCGTTCAGGCCATGTTCATGCATCAGCTCCACGTCGCCGCTACCAGCGCCGCCACCCCGGCGCGTCCCTTCTTACAACGCTCCGCCTCCTGCAACCACCACCACCACCACCACCAACAAAACAGCACCAATTGGGCAAGCACCCCTTCCTCCGATACTCAGCTTGATAACGCCAAAAAGAAGAAGACCCAACACCTCCCCAGCCTCCTCACGGGTGGTGCCGTCGCAAACTCCCCCGACAACGTGGAGAGTCTCCACAGCCGTCTCCTCACACTCGAAGAGGAGATCCACCGGCTCAAACGCGGCCTTGCCGGCATGACTCTAGCCAACGTTGTATCACAGCCATTGGCTTCGAGTGAGCGATCTGGATGGCGCCGCCGCTTCACCTGCCTGGGCCGTCGTTCCGCGGCCTCTGCTAACGCGGAGCCTTCTGCAAGCAGCATGCATATGGGGCCACCCCTACATGAAAGGATTCCATCCGCCCCGGCTTGCTGCCTACCGCCAGTAGCATCGCCAGTCGAGCCACCAAGTGCTAGTACACTTAGCCGGCATCACCACTCCTTTTGAGCTCATGGTGAAGATTTAGTTATCGAGTCTCTCTCTCTTTTAATTGTTCTCAAATCCGCCTGTACAAACAAACTCTACACGCGTGACAAGCCTACATGACACACGTGTTCAAGAGCTTATAACACAATTGAACCAAATGCACATGAACCGAGACAATTGAATTTGAACTAATAAACAAGAGAATTTATAACACAATTGAACCAAATGCACATGAACCGAGACAATTGAATTTGAACTAATAAACAAGAGAATGTTGAATTTAAAATGGGGCATGTGTAAGAGAGGAATATGTGTGCCTTGGCCCTTCACATATCGTAAAATAACTACTTTAGAGACTAAAAAATTATCGCATGTGACGACTCCCAAAAAAAATAATTTTAATAGCATCACGCTATTTTCATTATATATAAGCCAAGCCTTTTTTTTTTGAACAAAAGATAGTTATATTTATAAGAAGATAAGAGCAACCATTTACAAAGGATCTCTTTTTACATCTTCCACCCTACTCCCACTCTCTATTAAGTAGATTACAAATTTGATCCTATCTCTCCTCCTCCCAAACAAAAGATAAATGTTCCTAAGATACATAATTGCCCAACTGCATACATGCCACAAGCAAAGAGTCAGTGGTGCAGTCCTTGGGGGTTTGCTCTTCCATAAAGTCTTCCTTAGTCCAAATTTCACATCTGGTCTCATGCCAAGAGGGTTCTCAATCAAAACCAGAAATGTATGCACATGTTGCTTCTCCTTCAGATACCATCTTCTTGTTTTAGATGCATGTTTTGGATGCTTTGTCTTCAAATCTATCCCTGTGTAACCTTGCCACATATCAAATTCTCTTTAGTTACCCTAGTATGTGCTAACATCTCAGCAGCCTGGAACCAACTCAACCTATCCCAACCTGTAAGGCCTCCTGAACTATCTCAACAAAAGAATTATCATTCTATTTACATTATGTACAGACCCACATTGATGCACACATCGATACATCAACTCTAACATATATAGCCCCTGACTAGACCCTTTGGAATATCAACAAGTTCCTAGAGTTCCAGATCTCCCAGAGGCAACAATATCTAATAAGACTAAATACTAGATTAATAGCCCCTTCAACTTCAACCAAACTCCCAACAGCCAATCCCCCTAGGGTCCCTTTACCCCCTTACAACATAGGACCCATTTATCAATCCTACCCCCAAACCCCCTAATAGCAGGGCAACCCCAAAAGGCATGTCTTGCCATCTTCAATAGTTTTCCTACATCTAGGGAAAATTCAAGAAGTGAAGTTCCTCTATAGAAGTTTGTATCCAATGGGAAGGGCCCACATATAGACCCTCCATAGAAAAGTCTAAACCTTCACAAGAACATCCAGCTCCCACAGCAGTTTCCATATCTTCATCCAAGTATTGAGGTTCCACCTTACTTTCCAAATATTGTTGCAGTACAGCACATTAACCTCACTCTTGCTCATCTCGTCATACAAGGCCTTAAGCCAAGCTTGTACTTGTGTAGCTATACAATGATTGACTTACAATTGAGAGAAAAACTAATGAGCTAGTGCAAAACCATCAAAGTAGTTAAAGATACATAACTACACAATCAAGAGAAAGCTAGTGGATGGGTAGATCACATTTGTCCCACTAATATGAAATTGGGATAAGGACACTGCGAGAAAAACAACAGGTGGCATAACTCGATTGACTTATGCTGCATAATGCAATTTTGCCAAGTGTCCTCCAATTGAGGATGGGGGGAAAACTTGATCGAGTTAGCTCGCGATGATATGGACTCCACCATATGTGCCACACCCAAGAGCTTGAGTATGGTGTGTGTAACTTGATCAAGTTACACAGTGGACATCCATGTAGGCACCACATAAGGTGACTAGTTACATAGTGGATATCCTCTACGTAACTTGATTGAATTATGTGGCACCTGCACGGATGTTGATGCCAAGCTATACACAATCATGCTATGCTATGGCACATTGTGTATCACATGCTCTGTATATCGGTCATACAAACACATTTTAAAAGGCACGCATTTTATACGTAACTTGGTTGAGACACGTAGCACAAGGTGGTTGAAAAAAACCCTAACCTTAACTCAGTCGAGATGTATAAATATAGTTATCAGCCTCACTTTTCCATCAAAGCTTGTGTTCATTTTCCTTTAGCTTGATTTGTGCCCTAATCTCCATTAGGCCATCACCTAATCACTATTAGTGTCTTGATCACCTTTCACACTTAGAGTTAGCTTTTAATTTGGGTAGCATCCCATCCTCCTTAGCATGGACTCACGTGAGTCCATTGAGTATCTCATAGTCACGATTAACTACGAGCAATGGTCTGTGCGAGTGTTATAGACACAACATGTACCCTCTGCACGTTGTGGGAGATCTAGAGGTGATGCTAGCTTATTTAGCCTTAATATCACATATATAGATGAGTGCCTACAACTGCCTATGGATTCACACACCACGAAGGTGGATAAGCTCCCTAGCATTATATGGCCATGGAATCCATCCTATAGCTAGAAAATTGCTTCCTATTTTTACATTAGGGGAGTATTTGACTCAATTTTGGGCCTTTTCCCTCTAGAGAGAGAAAGGGTTTGGACCAATAGGAAGAGAGCCACTATAACGAAACTTTGGTAACTAAATGTTTTTCATATATTCTTTTTATGAATATATTATTAATAAAGACATGTGAATTGCATTTCAAAATACTTAGAGCACACTTAGTTCTTTAATATATATGAAAACTACTGAGTGTTGTCAGCTCATTTAATATGGGTAATTTTTTGCTCTAAAATGTTCTCTTCGAGGTTTCCAACTCATTTAATGAATGTTCTTCCCTATAAAAATTTTGCATGATTTGGAGGTTGTCTCTTCTTCTTTCTTTTTTTGCATTTTAGGTTAGCTCTCTGCTTGCATCTACTTTTCCTTTCTATTTGCTTCAATGGAAACCACATGTCCTAGGTGTCCCTACTCCTCTACTAGAGCTATTATAGTATACAATAGTTTTGATATGGATAATCATCGATAGATTCCTACCACCATCTCTATTGGTAGCTGGGTTATGTTATAGACAAGGAAGAGAAAAAATTATACGAATGAGTTCATTGAAAGGCAGAGTTAAATATTTCAAGCTCTCTAACATAGGATTCATATACATGCCTACATGCACTCAGAATTGTGTTTGCAATGTTGGCCTATTGACATCCCACTCCATAGACCATACTGTATGTCAATGTGTTTTACATTATGTTAATGCATTATGTTTCATTTCTATACTTACATTCTCTGTACATATATATATATCCTTCAAACCTAGTAGACTGGTAGTCTATTGATAGTATAGTGGGAGCACCTATTGATAGTATAGTGGGAGCACCTATTGATAGTATATTGGGAGCACCTATACAAAGTAAGATCAAGCAAGTCTTTGGCTGAGAGAGGAGTTTTCTTTTATGACAAATTTTACACGGCACCTCATATTGTTACAAGTTATGGATCTTTGTGTAGCCAACCTCACTGGCCTTAGTCGGGCACCCCCAAGTTCGTGAACCTCAAATGCGAGCACCCCAAAGGGTCACCACCAGTCACACAAGGAGGGAATCTTTAGCTACCCACTTGTGCTTAGTGCCTCTCACCTAGTCCAATAGTACCTGTCAGTGACCACTTATAGCACTTGGCTCGTGATAGCCCAAGGGGCCATGCCCATTGTATAAAGATAGACTTTGGTGTATTGAGGGAGGACTCCCAATGGAATACAGAGTTTTGTGTTGTTCCAACTCTTGTCGACTTCAGTCTTGTGCATGTGCATGTCACTCTTGGTTCCCGTGTTGTATTATGTTCTTAAGTTTGTGTGAGTGCATAGTGGAGTGGGATAGAGAGGTCGCCATCTCCCTAGCATGTGCCAACCCGTGAGGGTATATTGCCCTAGACAGGACCCTAGTGATCTTTCGTGTGCCGACACGTCGGGCAACCGAGCACGCTACAGGTACACTAAAATTTGGCAATCCTGCTACGGACTCTTGTGAGTTAGGAGTTCCCAAAATTTTGAGTCTATGGTAGTTCATCGTCTCTGAATACCCAATACACACTCTCATGCGATCTCTAGTTCTATCATTCCCATCAAGAGTCCCCTCTCTGTCAAATGCCATAGCAAGCGGCCAATCAACTTTGTGCCCCCCAAGAAGTCCTCTTGCTCCTCTACCTCAACCCATGGCCACAATAAATCATGGTCACCCTGGGAACAACCCTTCTGCCCCCCAGAACCCTTGTTCGTGGTGTTGGGCCAGATTAACATCAAGCTCCCCACGTTTAAAGGCTCCACATCTCGGAAGATGGGGATGACCACGTGCGGCACTTCATCTCTATGTGCAAAAGCCGTGATCTAGAGAGGGAGGACACCTACTTGGCTCTATTTCCATCCACTCTAGAAAGCTCAGCTGCTCTGCTGACAAGTGGTTTAGCCAGTTTACAAATGATCATTTCGTGGACTGGCCCAGCTTGAGGGATACCTTCAGGCCGAGACCGCATTCTCTAAGACCTGGGAAGACTTTAACTCTTGCCCGGGGAGAGCGTGTCTGAGCTGATGACATGAACAAGGGTCTTGGTGTCTCGGTTTGCTGGCCTACCTTGGTGACTTCATGGTCAAGCAATGGGTGTTGCAAGCCTTGCCTTGATCCACCCAACAAAAAATCAAAGAAAGCAGGCCTACACCTACCACCTTATTGGATTTCTAAGAAGTTGGCCTCTCAGTTGGAGAATGCGCGCTTGATGTTTGAGCGCGACAACAATTCCTCATCTTCTTGCGTCATTTCATCACAAGAAGACCTTGTGGCCATCCTCAAACGGTAGTTGGAGGCACTGAATCTTCACAAGGCACAAAGTGAAGACAACACCTTGGCCTAGCTGCTGGAGAAGGAGATAGAAGAACTCAAGGGCCAACAAGAAGCAAAGAAGACAGTGTGGTGCGCCATTTGCCAAGCCTCAGAGCACTCCCCAAAAGAGTGCCCACCACGGAGAAAGTACTACTCTTTCTGTGAGAAAGGCGGTCATGAGGACATGGATTGTTACTACTTGAAGGGCTTCCACCAATTGCATCACCAACAACAGTTTCCTCTGTCGGCTTCCCCCACCAGTCATTTCATATCTTTCACCCCCCCCACAACCACACCTGTCTATCAGCCAGCCCCTCCTGCATATGCCCACACTCCCTCATCCACTAACCCTTACCTTCCACCCTAGCATCTCCTGCCCCTGCCACCCTCACTGTCACCATTGCAAAAAATCGGCCTCCTCGCCCACCTGCTCCCCGCCGTAACCATCCCATCTTATGCTACCACTGTGGGGAGTATGGTCACTATCAAGGTCAATGTCCCCTTCCAGAAGGGAAACCCCCGTGCCCGTCATCACAAGGCTAAGGATCACTACACCTAGGACTGCCCGAAGCAACGTGTAGGTGCTTCCACTGATTTCACCTTCCAAGCGCCAGCCGCCACTCACTGTGGGAAGTGCTACTAAGTTGACCGACACCTTCCCCTTGGTGTGAGTTCACCCATCCTTCACCTTGGGAGTGTCCCCAAACCCCAATAGCTCTACACCCTCATCTCTTGTGGAGCACCCCACCATAGGTGTGGTCACCCGTGTTCCCAAGAAGGCTCTTGGAGAACCAAACCCTTCCATGGAGCAAGGTGAAGTCCCCTCAAACATCTCTCCTCATGTGGTGGATCATGCCTTTTTGCAAACTCTCAAAGATCCTCAGGAGGTGCCACCCACGTTCAATGTGACTGAGGGCTAGCCGTCTCTGTGACTCCCCACCCTGCACCTTCACCAGCTTCCGTGGCCAACCTACTCAAGGAGAGGATGTCACTCTACCAATTGCTCCAATTTAGCCCCACTACCCGAGTGTAATTGGATCTGCTACTATAATAGTTGGAGGAGGGTCAAAGATTCCAGGTGGTGAGCCGCCACGGAGCAAAATGTATGGGCATCACTCATGCAATCAACGCCCTCACCGATTTCAAAAGCCCTCGCCTCACAGTGCAAATCAATGGAACCCCTCTCTTTGGAGCCATTGTGGATGGCGGATCCAGAATCAACCTAATGCCGGAGTTCAGTCTCAAAGTCTGCGCTCACTAGACTAGCCAATTTCCATGTCTGGATGGAAGACCGGCGTGAGGTGACACCTAATACTAGAGTCAACCTAATGCCAGAGTTCACTCTTAAAGCCACTCATCTGCATCTCACAAGACCAACTAATTTCCAACTCCGGCATGAGGTGACACCTCTTGGGCTAGTGGTGGAGTGAGTGCCAGTCCAAATTCAAGATGATATCTTCTATCTAGATTTTGTGGTTATCCGTCTTCCCGAAGTTAAAGGAGCATACTCCTTGCTGATTGGCCAACCGTGGTTGCGAGGTGTTGGTGTGCTACATGAAGGTCCAAACGAAGCCGTGTGGGGTGCCATGGTCGCACCCACGCCAATGGAGGAAGGTGTAGTGCCCTATGGGGAAGACTCCGAGCTCTTGGACTACTAGCTCTAGGCTGCTATAGGGGATCTCTCTTGGACATCATGGAGGTTCCTGAAGTCACCAATCTCTAGGATCCCACCATTGAGCACTTTGAGGTAATTAGCCTAAGCGAGCCCATCACTGATAAGCGACGTGGCAAGCACTCCACCTCCATCATGTCTGCACCATCAACCACCACACCAAGGGTTGAGTCACAAGGAAGGCACACTCATAGCCAAACCGATCTTGGGCCTGCCCAACGTTATGGCTACCGTGGAGCCCCCGATTCCTGTAGAGGAACTACCCCCATCTTGGACAAAAGGGCAGTTTGGTGACTTCCCCCTGGGACCAAGAACCTGCACATGACCCCGACATCCTCTCTAACTCTCAGCAGCCCCACTGGGGAGCCCCTCCCACTTCCTTCATGTCAAGACCCAGTAAAGGAATTCAATCTAGGCACCCCTAAGGATCCATGTCCCATTCTCTTGGCCTCCTAGTTATAGGATCACCCCACATTACTCGAATAGGCCACCACCTTTTTCCACTCCTCTAAGGATGTATTTGCCTAGACCTACAAGGATCTGGACGATGTGCTAGCCGACATAGGCGTGCACACCATCCATCTTTGTTGGTGGGAGGGTACCCGACCAGTTTGGGGCAAAGCCTACAAACTAAACCCCAAGTATGCAGAAGCAGTGAAGGTGGAGCTAGAGAAAATGGAGGCTGCTCGAATCATTGCCCCAGTGGAACACACGAAGTGCCTCTTACCCATGGTGATCATGCCCAAGAAGAAGACCAACAAAATCCAAGCCTGTGTCGACTTCTGTGCCCTCAACAAAATCCAAGCCTGTGTCGACTTCTGTGCCCTCAACAAGGCCACAATAAAATATGGATTTCCAATCCCTTTCATGGACAGGGTGCTGGAAGATGCGGCTAGTCACGCTCTCTACAGTTTCATGGATGGTTTTAGTGGCTACAACCATGTGGCCATCCATCCAGATGACCAGACCAAAACAACCTTTGTCACCCCCCCCAATGGGGCACCTACCTCTTCAACAAAATGCCATTTGGGTTGTGCAATGCCCCAGCTACTTTCCAACGCCTTGTGACCAACATTTTTCGGGAACTTCTCATGAGCCTTCTCAGAGCATTTGTGGATGATTCCTCCAACTTCACCAGGACACATCTTGCAACGTGCCTGGAAGCTTTTATTGACGACCTCCACCAATTAGCCTTGGTCTTTGTGTTGGTAAGTGTCACTCCTCTCGTCTCCGGCTCAACCCCTTCAAATGTCACTTCTTGGCTGTGCTGGGCACACTTTTGGGCCACATAGTGTCAGCCCAAGGCCTCGCTCCAGATCCAGACAAGATAGTTGCCATCTTGCGGCTACCCCCTCCTCTCAAACATCAAGGCACTTAGATCTTTGTTGGGCACACCAACTATCACCGTCACTTTATCCGCATGCATGCAGACATAGCCCTACCCCTCACCCATTATCGATCCCACCACCCCTTTCCTCTAGTCCCCCACCCCTAAGTCCTCCGCCTTCTCCTATCTTGAGCATTGTCTCGCTCAAGCACCCATCCTCATCCCTCTCGATTGGTCCATCATCTTTCACATGCATGTAGATGCCAGCATCACTGTCATGGGTGCAGTGCTAGCCCAACCCAGTACTATGAAGTACTAGATTGACCGGCCCATCTACTATGCTATTCATCTCCTCAACTCTAAGAGAGAAACTACAGCACCACAGAAAGGGAGGCTCTGGCCATGTGTATGCCTGTCAAAAGTTTCACCACTACTTACTAGGTGTGCACTTCATCATCATTGATATCACGCTCTAAAGTACCTCCTCAACAACTCCTCAACAAACCCTAAGTGACGGGCCAAGTGTGGAGATGGCTTCTCTTATTCCAAGAGTTCGACTTTGAGATCCTTTTGAGGTTCGGCAAACACCATGTGATGGCGGATCATTTCTCCCGCATCGACTTCGGCGAGCCCGCCACCCCTGCAGGTATCGATGATGATCTTCCTGATAGTGCTCTTTTCAAGGTAGATGATGCCCCCGCTTGGTATGGGGATGTGGTTACTCTTTTGTCCACATGCAAATTTTTGACTGGTCTCTCTCCAAAGGACACATCGGCTCTTACTGAAAAACCATCCATTTCAACTAGTGGTTGGCCAACTCTACAAGCCAATCAGGATGGTGTCCTCCGTCGGTGTGTCAACCCACATGAAGTCCCTCAGCTTGTGCAGGATGCTCATGATGGTCCATCTAGGGGTCACTACCCTGGTCACACCACTACTATACACCTTTTTCACTCAGGTCTCTGGTGGCCCACCATGTTCAAGGATTGTCGGCAGGGGTTCATGCCCAATCTTGTGACATTTGTCAACGGTGTGCCCCCAAGCCGAGCAAGCAGGCCAACATACCTCTCCACATCTCCTTGGGATGGTCTCCATTTGAAAAATGGGGACTGGACTTTGTGGGACCCATCAAACCCATGGCCCACCCGCAGTGATGCAAATACATACTTGTGGCCATTGACTATGCCACTAAATGGGTTGAGGCCATAGCCACTACACATCTTAGACAATGGCTAAATTTTTGTACGAGCACATCTTTGCTCGATTTGGTTGCCCCCTAGAGATCGGGGGACCCACTTTGTCAATGATCTGATCACCACCCTCCTCACAGATCTTCCATAGGGAGCCATGTGCTTATTATCCTCACGCGCTAATGGTCAAGCTAAAACCACCAACAAGGTCTTGTGTAGGTTGCTTCGCAAGGCTTGCCACTAACATCCTTGACAATGGCCGGATGCCCTGATTGGCATGCTTTGGGCCTACTGCACACCTCCAAGGCCACCACACAACACACTTCGTTCTTGGCTCGCATTTAGTCTTGCAGCAGTCTCCCCCTTCGAGCTCAGCAGAAAGGGCTCTCCACACTCCTCCGACCCTTATTTCTCACAGAACGCCAGCATCTTGCAGCTCTCTCTATCCTTGACGAAACCCGTGCCCGTGCCAGCCAAGCATTGGCGCCGAACAAAACTGTCGCAAAGCATGGCACCACCATCACTTGTGTTGTTTGTAATTCAAAGAAGGCGACTTGGTTCTTGTCTACCAAGCCCAATACCTCAAGCAAGCCAAAAAGCTCATTCTCGCATGGTAAGGCCCGTTCATAGTCCACGCAATTTTGCCCCAAGGCACAGTGGAGGTCCACACTTTGGATGGGTAGGCACTCACATTGGTCAACAGCTCTTGTATCAAATTATATCAACCACCCCGGGTCCCCGCCTCACCCACCAATCTTCCCTAGCCCTCCCTCCTTACATGAGGAGGCACACCCAAAACAAAAAAAAGAAGCAAAAGCAAAAGCCCCCAAAAAAAAAGCAAAAGCAAAACAAAAAAAAAAAGCCAAGAGAAAAAGAGAAAAGAGAAAAAAAAAACGAAAAACCATCCAACCCATTAGGCCGCACACTTTGTGCACATCCTTTCTCACACTTCTTACAATTTTATTGCACATTTCGAGCATGCATATTTTACGCCACATTTTTGGGAATACACATTTTTGTCATATGCCATTTTTGGGGCTCACATTTGTACCCACATTTTTGGGGCTCACATTTGTACCCACATTTCCCTCCAACACTTTATGCCCACATTTCATGCACATTCTTGGGGGCACATTTTATGCATCCATTTTACTCAATTTTGGGTATCCACAATTTGGCGACCTGTCTTTTATGCATATTTCTAAGGTGCACACTTTCGAGGGTCCACATTGTGCACAAATTTTGTTAGCCAATGTTTGTCAACAATCTTGCGCACAAGTGTAGCACTACATTTTTGAGACATTTTTGAGGTGCACAAGTTTTGTTGAAACAGGGATGACACTGCTCATCCAATTTCCCATGTTGGAGATGTGCCATTGTCCATGTAGGATGGTAAGGTGAAGTACCTTGCAGATGTACTTCATGTTTTGAACATTACAAAGAATCTGGTTTTTGTTGGCTAGATGATTGAGTAGGGTTTGCAGGTCCGGTTTTTCCCTGATGGTGGCTGTTATGTAGAAGACTTTAAAGATAAGTGCAGATTTTTTGATCTTTTGGGCACACCATTTTTGACACCTTGGGTGCACGGATTCACTTTCATTTATTTATTTTTTTGTTTCCACACTTTTTAGGGTTCACATCTCACACATGTTCTCTCAATTTGTGGTGCACCCCACGGGCACCCCCTCATTCACCTCTTCCACCATGGTGCCCCGTTGCCTGTGGCACACCTATTCCCATGTCCACCCTTGCACCCCCATGGCGCACCTCGCCAACATCACCCTCATGCACCCACCCCATACATTTTAACTGGGGCACCCACAACATCCATACTTGTGTACCCACTGGCCACCCTGGGAGCCCACCTTGCGCCCCCACTTTTGTGCACCCCACAGCCACCTCACATGCATTTGCACCCCATCTACCTTGGGGAACCCCATGCCTTCCACCTCACCACCCTCACTCGTTGACCCCCTCTCACCCTTACTCCATCAACTGGCCACCACTTGTCCCAATTACGCGCACCCATCCACGGTTGCGCTCCCTTCGTACTGTGTACCCCCTCTCTTTGCCACTTGCCCCTTACGCGGCTGCTCCCTCTTTGCCCTACACACCCCCTCTCTCCACCAACCATCCCCAGTTTGTGCACCCCCATGCGGCCACACTTTCTGCACCCCCATACCCGCCTTTGCACATGCACAGCTGCCTCTTTGTGCACCCTCCCATACCCACCTTGCGCACTCCATCCTCGCTTTGTGCACCCCCATATCAGACTTGTGAACCCAACCATAACCGCCTTGTGAACCCTCGGCCATAACCAACTTGTGCACCCCCTACGCATACTCCCCCCTTGTGCACGCCCATCTTCCCCCCCTTTTTTGCGCATACCCCTTGTGCATCCCCAGCTGCCCTTGCGCACACCTGTCTGCCCCCTCCCCCCCTTGCGCATACCCGCCGAGGCATACCCCACCCCTCTTGTGCACCCCATCGGGCTGCACGCACCCTCAGCTGCCTTGCCACCCTTTGGGACCCCCATGCCCTTGCACACCCTTTTAAAAAATAAATAAATAATTTTCATAATAATAATAATAGTCCCCATCGGCTGCACTGTCTTCCACCATCAGCCTTTTTTTTTGCGCATACCTCTTGTGCATCCCCATCTTCCCTTGCGCACACCTGTCTACCCCCCCTCCACATAACCATCTTCCCCCCTTACACATACCCGAGGCATACCCCACCCCTCTTACGCACCCCATCAGGCTGCGTGCACCCTCAGCTACGTTGCCACCCTTTGGGACCCCCACGCCCTTGCACACCCTTTTAAAATAATAATAATAATAATAATTTTCATAATAATAATAATAGTCCCCATCGGCTGCACTCTCTTCCACCATCAGCCTCTTGCGCATACCTTCCTTGGTCGCCCTTCCACCATCATCCCCTTGTGCACAACCTCAGGCCACCATCCCACCACACCCCCCTCCCTTCACCCTCTCTATGCTTAGGTTTAACTTCTTGTTTTGGATGAGGCCTGTTGTGGCCACTCTCTTCTCACCAGCCTTTCTTGTGGTGGCCACTCTCTTCTCACCAACCTTTCTTGTGGTGGCCACTCTCTTCTCACCAACCTTTCTTGTGGTGGCCACTCTCTTCACCAGCCTTTCTTGTGGACATGTGGTGTCCTTCTCTACTCGACACTCCTCTTGGACCTATGGTAGTCCTACTTCTTCACACCACTTTCTCATGGACCTATGGAGTCCATTTGTAGCTTCACCTCAACATGTACCTCTCTGCTTCTTGTGTTCACTAGGATGGTGAATGGATTAATTGGTGGGGGTCCTCTAGCCACCCTCACTGCCCTTGGTCAAGCACCCCCAAGTTTGTGAACCTCAAATGCGGGCACCCCAAAGGGTCACCACCAGTCACAAAGGAGGGAATCTTCGGCTACCACTTGACCACTTGGAAGCAGTGCTCACCCACTTGTGCTCAGTGCCTCTCACCTACTCCAATGGTACCTGTGTCAGTGATGACCACTTTTAGCACTTGGCTCGTGATAGCCCAAGGGGCCATGCCCATGGTATAAAGAGAGAGTTTGGTGTACTGAGGGAGGACCCCCAATGTAATACATAGTTTTGTTTTGTTCCCAACTCTTGTCTTCAATCATGTGCATGTCACTCTTGGCTCCCATGTTGTATTCAGTTCTTGAGTTTTTGTGAGTGCGTAGTGGAGTGGGACAGAGAGGTTGCCATCTCCCTAGCCTGTGCCAACTCCTGAGGGTATACTGCCCTAGACAGCACCCTAGTGATATTTAGTGCGCCGACATATGGGGCAACCAAGTTCGCTACACTTTGAAACCATTATCATTGCCTTCACTCGATAGTCTAGAATGGCCAATACGCACTGCAGAAACAAGTGAGTTCTTTAGATTAAAGATATATCAAGACGTGCAAAGATGTATGAGACCAAATGTAGCAAGTCGCCAAGTGAAAATCATTATCTTTATGCCATTCCATGTTTTTGTTGACTTCTTTTATGACACGAAGGTCATAAAAACATTGACAATGTTTATCTGCAAATCAAAGAAATGTCTAGATTTCTTAGATTAAAACTAGGATGTAAAAGATTTAAATGGGATTACTTGCAAAATCCAATGAAAGTCTATTATTTGTAATTACATGATTGGCTCTCAGAATTTCCTTTTAGCCTTTCATTATATGAGATGTTATTATGTAAATGGAAATCTTGTAGCAATTGATCAAGACTTGCAGGAAGACATTAAAAATCCATTGATCTCATTAGAGTTATGGTTTGAACATGAGCTCTTGAAATTACTCACAATATTAGGTCAAACACCTCCCTGTGTCAAGTGAGAACAGACCTGGCAAATAAGGACGTCCTACATGAACACATTTTTTTGGCGAGCAATTTCCAATGAGCGAATCTTCCTTTTTGGTGAGCGCTTTTTTCCTCTCTCTCTACTCTCTTCGTAGTATGTATCTCTCTCCCTCACTCACATTTTGGCGAGCGAATCTTCCTTTTTGGCGAGCGCTTTTTTCCTCTCTATCTTCGTAGTATGTATCTCTCTCCCTCACTCACATTCTCTCCTCTCTATACCCAATCCCTACACTCCCTCTCTCTCTATTGTCCCACTCTATCTCTCTCTCACTCCCTAATTTACACTCTCCCTCTCCCCCTCTCTCTAATATCTCTCTATACACCACCTCTCTCTCTCTCTCCCCCCTCACTTACTCTTCCACACCCTTAGAACAAAATGTTAGTACAACATCCTTGCAATAAAAAAGTGGACAAATGGACAAATAAATTAGTGAAGAAAGTGTAGCATTCTATTCCTCCATAAATCACACATAATGTTTAAAGTGTTGCAATCCCTTCCATCCATCTTAATAAAAAGTCATGTCATTACATACAAAAAAAAGGTCTTTATACCCTAAGTGGACAAGGACATTAGCCATTGAAGTTTTGGAATCCCTTTGCATCCATATTGTTCACAATCTAAGTTCAAAAAACCAAAACAAGGTCAACCTAATACAAATGTTTGTACTTGCTTATACTCTAGGCCAACTCTAGGTATGTCCTGTGTCTATTTAGAGCCTCAGTGACATCCCTTTCAGTCAACATTGATTGATGAATAAACATATTTTCATTTTGGATAAGGCCGAGAACCCTCAGGTACACAAAGTATAGGTGCTTGCATGCAAGATATGGCTTCCTCTTTTCAATTCTTCCCATGAAATCTAGACAAGTGCATGTTGGATGGCCTTTGATATGTATATCACAAACACCAACTTCTATGCCTTCCCCAAAAGTTTCTACAGTGGAAACCTCATGTTGTTTAGACTCAATCACCATTTCTTATGTTACCCTTGCTTTCATTTCGAGAGCTCTTTTAATTCTTGTTGTTGCTTTCTCTGAGATATTAGGCATGTATTTCGTGTGTCGCCCCTCTCAAGATGTGACATTTGCTCCTGTTGTTTCCTCCTTTCGAATCTCCTAGCTCACTCCATGTATTGTGGGAGGATATCTTTCCTTCCACTTTCTTCATTTGCAAATTGAAACCTGCAAGAAGCAATGCATCGACCTTATCTTTTGAGAGTTTGGTACCCTCTGCCCACACAGGCCAAACTAAAGGGACTTTGTGTGGACGATGATCAATGTTCTTATCAATGGCCCATGTGTGCATTACATCTGTGTTGCAAAACTACATCATCTAACTAGTCTTCCCAGACACATGAGACCTTGTTGTTGAAAAAAACGAGGGAGCATATGCCCCCTTTACACATCCCACAATAGTTCGCTCACATTTTCCCATCCTTCCTAAATGCCCCATACATTTGACCCTACTATTTTCTAGAGTCCTCCTCCTAATTTCCCAGAAGGTTTGATGTATTAGTGCTTCCACCACACTAGTATATGTGGATTCACCTGCCTACACTTGTCTCTTCATCTAACAAATGAATCTTTCTAGGTCTTCCAATTGGTTTTCTATCTCGAATATGCACATTGAACTCTGGCATATGGCTTGCATCACCCTCCACATCACAAAAGATTGCCTCTTACTCCTTGTTGACTCTCGATCAGCACTTAAAGGAGTTGGTGCCTTGTACATGGGAGTACTTGCAATGCTGTTTTTCATAGTCCATATGACCTGTGCTAGACTAGGAGTGGTAGAATTTGCCCTTTCAACAAGCTTCTCAAGACTAGGCCCTACTCCAATGTGTTTACTGAGGTTGTAAGAATTCTGTTTTGCACTTTGCAAGAGGGCATTGGCCATGTCTATAACACAAGCATCATATAATGTTATTCTTTGCTTGAAACCCTCCTCGGCTAGCCAACTTCCATGCTTCGATTCTGATAAGTTTGAGCGTGGTGTGCATGCTTGATCACTACTCTTCTCCGAATTAGGAACTCAATGGAGTCTTTTTGGGCCCTTTAATTTGCCATGAGGTTATGGAAACGTTTAACTTTTTGACAAATAGGAGCCCGCCATGTAAGCAAAAACCATTGGTGATTAAGAGAGGTGTAAGAGTGGTCAAAGGGTGCACTTTTTCCCCCAAAAAGGGGGGGGGGGGGGCAATTTTACAATTTTCGGACCTCCATAACTTCTACATACAAGCTCCGATTTGAGCGGAGATTACAGATCCGTGATCTACGCATCAAGAGCTTTCCATAGATATGTTACATGATATGGTTTTACCTGCTAGATTTTAAATTCAATTTTCCCCCCAAAATTTAAATTCGAATAAACTAGCCGTTTTGAAGCTTCTAATTAGAAATTAAGAGAAAAGGTTTGACTCCCTTAAACTGCCAAATAAAAGGGCCCAAGAAGACTCCATTGAGGTCCTAATGCTACCTGTAATAATTATTCAAATAAGCCAATGACAATAATTTCTCCACAGGTTATGTTTCCAAAAACCCAAACTTAACAAGAGATAGGGATAGTAGTCATACAAAAATCATTAGATTGCCCCAATGGGCAATACGAATTTCCCACCAACTGAACCATACGTCCATAGCAGGTATGTCTCGATCACTCACGTTACTAGTTTGCCACCATTGTCAAATGACACGAGCTTGCGCTTGTGCTACTATTTTTGTCGTTGTCATTTGCCATTGCTCACACATGTTCTTGTGTACACCTTGGACTGCTTTCACGACATACTTTGTGGTATGAAGGTTGAGACTTTGTGCCCAGTGAAATAAGCATAACTGTTATCGACCCTTCATCTCTAGGCCTTCATTGTATACTTCTCTTATGGCATTCCAATTTGCTTGGGCCTCATCTACCATGAACCCAAAAAAATCAGCCTTCTCAAATCCATGTGTCACCATGACATTATCAAGCATTCCCAAAATAAGACTTGGGAGGTCTTGTCCTCCTCTTTTATTTCACATGTAGCTACTGTAAGAAGCTCCTACAAGCTACCACACAAACACAACAAAAAAGGGATGACATGATGTACATTTTATGCTGTTATAGTGTTTTCATAAATGAATTCCTTGCTACCTTGGATCGTACACATGGCATGCCATTGTCACCCAATCTAAAATGTGATGTGTGTGGTCAAATTGTATCCAAGCTCTCCTTAGATCACCATTGCCAGAACGCTTCATTCTATTTACAAGATCAACACCTGATGCAGGTCCCTTTGTTGACATCTTGAAGACAAAACATCGATCAAATTCACTCCCTTGGCCTGGAACTATGCTTCCATGAAAGAAATCATAGGTACAATCCCTCTTCAATCTCAATAAATCATCATAGCCAAAAGACCCAATTGGAGGACCCTTACTTACGAACACGTGGTATTGAATGATGATATCGAATGCATGAATTACACGTGTCAATCACACGTGTAAAGGGGAATGTGGGCAGCTACTACCAATGCATGCTTACCACGTGTGAAAGACCGTTTGACATCAAAAATAAAAGCACCCATACATGCCTTATTTGTAGCATGATTATGATATACTCTTGTTCTTTTGCAAACTGATTGTGATTTTCAAACACCCTTACTCTTTTGCCGATCGTGACAATGTTCCTCTCGTGCAACCAATCCTAATTTATTGATAGTTCTCTCGATAGTTACTAGCGACAATCTCCTGCCCAATTTCAAATTTTGAGGTGTATTCTAAAACCTTCCCGATTTTTGAATGTCGATCTTCATGATTGAAATATGAATGTGCACCTTAGTTCTTTATTTAAGAAAATCACGATAATAGGATATGGGATATCATATCTCAACTTTGGCCCTAAATCGCGTTGTAATGATCCTTGAGAATTTTAATCATTCAATATCAATTGTTTTCCTAAATGATTCTACATGGATAGGCAAATAAGCCCCATCACACAATATAATGGGGTAAACTGTTCATCACATGAAAAAATCCATCAACATGGATCCCATCATCATGCTATCCTCACATGGAAAAATCCATCATCATGGATCCCATCATGCATAAAAACATCAGGAATGTCATCATGGATCACCATAGCATCATCAAAATTAATATCATGAGAAACAACATTATGGGCAACATCAACACCATGATGATCAAGAGAAAGCAAAAACACCATCATGTGATAAAACGAATCATCACAATGATGATTCTTGATCATCATCACTATGATTATCAAGAGAAAGCAAAAAACTCCATAATTATTGCATGATCCATAAAAATACCATCAACATGATCAACATAAAGATTAATATCATGAGAACCTAGAGAACCATAAAATAAGATCACATCAATGTGGTCACATCATGCATAATAGGCTCAATCTCCAAATCCGGATCATGAACATCATGTATAGTAGACTCAACGTGAGTCTCCACACCTACATAAAGAACTAGATCACCATAAATAGAGTCAAAGAGACTCATCATATCTACATCAATACAAGCCAAAGCTAGCTCCTCTAGATTGTCAAGAATCTAGATGAGATCATTGTCCACCGTATCACCATGCATCATCGCATCATGTGTAAAAGCATCATCATAAACATGAGACATATACTCCAGAACATCAAGAATCTCATTAGCAAGTCCATGCCCTAACTACATACCATCATGGTAATCCTGACCATCACGATAATAAAAGCAAGCAATAGTGGCAATGATTTGCAATGTTTTAGCGACATTTTACGTTATGCTGCTATAAGCGCCACTAGGCATTGTTTATATATAAGCGACGTCCAGCGTTGCGTATACGGCATTGGAAAAATAACTTTTCAAACCCACGTGGCATTTGCCGACACAGTTCTTTTCTCACCCAAAATATTTCCTCCACTCTTTTCTTTGAAGAACTGCACCTTCTCCATCCACTCCGTCTCAATCTACCTCTATCCCATGCATTTGTACTTCCTTCCTCTTCCTCTTCCTCTTTGTCTTTCCCTTTCTCCTTATTCATCACTACATGGCTATGGTGTGACCTAATGAAGGTATTCTTCTCTTATGCTTAACCCTAATGATTAATAGAGTATATAATGAGATTAGGGTTAAAGTTTAAAGTACTAACCTTCTTTTATCTCCTTCTCCTCCTGTGAGCATGCTTAATATGTGTTGTTCTTTTCTAGATCTCTTATTTTTAGTAAGTAGAGTTCATTAGATGTGTTACTAATCACTTTTTTTCATTTGATTATTTGTAGGTCTTGGACTAATCCTCTCTTTCGTCTTAACAATAAAGAGGTAAGCCCTCTTTTTTTTTGTATTTGTTAATGCAATCTCTATTTTTATTTCACCCTTGGTGCCGGGTTTAGGTTTAGCTCAGTGCATAAAGCTTAATGCATAGAGCTTAAAGCATGAATAGAGCTCTATGCATAAGGCTTAATGTATGCTTAAAGCTTATACATGCTTTACGCTTATGCATAAAGTTTTATGTATAGAGCTCTATACATAAAGCTTTACGCTTATGCATAAAGCTTTATGTATAGAGCTCTATGCATAAAGCTTTAAGGATGCATTAAGCTTCTTACATAAGGCTTTATGAATAAGCTCTATGCATAAAGCTTTATTTAACATAGAGCTTTGTGCATGTTGAATGCATTATGCTTAAAGCATGAATTTAGTGCTCTTATGTTATTTAAACTTTAAGCATACTCTTATGTTATTTAAGCTTTATGTTTAGCGCTCTTATGTTATTTAGGTGTGAAAAAGGTCCATGTCCTATCTACATACGGTGACTCGAGTATCCCGAGCATCATGTAAACTCCAGTGCTCTTATTCTTTTCATTTATATTTATTACACCCTTGGGTTCCAGGGTTTTAATTTTATATACATTAAGCTTAAGCCTAAGCGTAGTGCATAAAGCTTATGCACTAAAGCTCATGCCTAAGCTTAGTGCATAAAGCTTATGCCTAATCGTTGTGTATTAAGCTTATGCCTAAGCTTAGTGCATTAAGTTTATGCCTAAGCTTCATGTAAAAGCTTTATGCATACCTAAGCTTATGCATAAAGCATAGAGCTAATGCATGTATAAAGCTTTAAGCATAAGCTTTATGCATGCCTAAGCCTATACATAAAGCATAGAGCTAATGCATGCATAATGCTTTAAGCTTTAAGCTTATGCATGCCTAATCTTATACATAAAGCATAGAGATAATGCATGCATAAATATTTAAGCTTAAAGCTTGTGCATAAAGCTTTATGCATGCCTAAGCTTATGCATAAATCATAGAGCTAATTCATGTATAAAGCTTTGAGTTTAAAGCTTATGCATAAAGCTTTATTCATAGAGCTTAATGCATACTTTAAGCTTATGCATAAAGCTTTAAGTTAATGCATGATTAAAGCTTAATGCATTAACTTATGCATAAAGCTTTAAGTTAATGCATTTAAGCTTTATGCATAGAGCTTAATGCAAGTTTTAAGCTTATGTATTAAAGCTCAATGCATAATGCAAAATCTCTATGGATGAATAGAGTATACACATAATAGATATGTTTTTTAAGTCTTCCAATAGATATGTATGTTATACACATAATGGGGCAGGTTGGGGATAACACCCCAATCTGTCCCAAAAAAAATTTGTTCTCAGCACGGCTCAACAGCACTTATAGCGTCAAAAAAATAACGTCCCTTATAGCGGCGCTTACACCCCGACACTTTTCCAATTCCCTTTATAAAAGCCACACTATAAACGTCGCCACCCCCTCTTTCTATTGTAGTGCATTTACCAAACCCTAGGATTCATTTGATGCAAAGCTATGTACATCCAAGAACTCTTCTTGGCTCTTTCGGCCTTCCTGGTTCTCCCATGCACTCTCAACATCCACCATATCCATCTCATCATCATGGCTATCAATGTCGCACATGATCACTATCATCTAAACTAGAATCACACTCATAGTTCTCCTCTAGCTTCTCTATGGCTGATTGTAATGTTTTTGTCCTCCTACAAGACTTACATCTCTCATGATAATCATAAGCATAATCCAATGTGTCAGAAAACTTTGTCAATTTATCTCTAGCTTTCTCTATTTTTTTAGATGAAGATGCTTTGTAGAAAGATTTAATGACCTCATTTAACTCCTTTGCTAGATCAACCATGCACCAATATTTGCATCCATCTCCCTTACAAGGCTCACAAATATATTAGCATGCATTAGTTTTATGATCCTTGTCTAGGCAAATTGCACACCCTTTTTTCTACTTTTTCTTCCCCATCTCGATGATGAGGAGTGTGGACTCTCACATACAGTGCACCAATATTTGCATCCATCTCCCTTACGATAAGGCTCACAAATATATTAGCATGCATTAGTTTTATGATCCTTGTCTAGGCAAATTGCACACCCTTTTTTCTTCTTTTTCTTCCCCATCACGATGATGAGGAGTGTGGACTCTCACATACAGTGCACCAGTATTTGCATCCATCGACAAGGCTCACAAATATATTAGCACGCATTAGTTTTATGATCTTTATCTAGGCAAATTGCACACCCTTTTTTCTTCTTCTCCTTTCCCATCATGATGATGAGTGTGGACTCTCACATACAGTGCACCACCACGTTGTCCCAAGACCAAGCTTGCACACCATATAGAGAGCTTGGTACTATATTAAGGTCAATGCCATGTACACGACTTGGCTACCAACAGTACTTAAAGTCGAATGTGAAAAAGGAGACAAAAAATTGAAACAATGGATCATTCCACATATCTTCAAAAATCAGAAATAAAAAATGAACCTAAATGTTCCGATATACGGACTCCTAGAGTTGAACTCAAATCTCAAGATGGTTCAAAATTATGATTCCGGATGGTTCACATGCAATATGTTGCATCTGACCCTCCAACCCATTTATTTTTTCACCCCTGCTAATTCTTATGCGATTGGAAATGGTTTATCCAGCTCGGATGATGTAGCTCTTTGACTTCGCTTAACGTGGCTTCCTTGACTTAGCTAACTTGGACCTACGTGAATGGTAGGAGAAGCTCTGTAGATCCAGATCCAGCTTAGGCTTAGGTGGATGCAGACACTAAGATGGATGATGCTTGAAGGGTTGTCCACGGGCAACGTCCCTTCACATGCCTGACCACTGGCTATAGCCATGATTATCCATCGCTAATGGCCCAATCAAACTCTTTATCATCCCCATCTCACTAATCACCCTCTTCGGCACTGTAGCCTACACCCAATCTTCATCACCATGATAAAATCCATCCTTGAATTCAACCGCTAAACGACCATGGGTAATATCATAAAGCAGGATCGCCAGGTGTTGATGGTAAAACTTCCATTAACGAACTGAGACACAAAGATTGATTGCCATTGAAAACTTTATTGCTTGCTTCATTTAGGAAAATGCATGTCGAATACAAGAAGAAGATAGTGGTTATAATTCCTCCATGCACGTAAAGCGCTATCAAGAGCCAATAGTGTAAAATGAAAGGTTCTAAATGCTAAGAGTGCATTCACATGCTAACAAGCTAAACTCCAAGAGTATCACGTGCTACCTAAAATTGATCTACATCCCAAGACATCACCTATGACTTCATGCAACGGGCAACATGTTGTTAGAGCCTCTTATGTTGTGGATCTCTAAGAATATATAGTACTACTTTAAATATTATGCCTTTAAGAGATTTAAACCTTCATCTCCACCTTTTCTATTTGCATCCATGAATAAATTCTTGTAAAGAAATATAAGGATTAGAAAATTCCTATCTACATTTAGATGACTACAAAATCTAAAATATAGTTTAGTCACGTTAAGGCTCACTCACGTTTTCTATGCACCACCATGCATTACAAGGTTGATCATTGCAACCAACTGCCTCTTTCTCTATTATTACCCTAGTGAATCTATCAAATGCTTCTTTCATTTGTTTGCTAGTTATCACTGAATTGTTCTCAAATATTTATTATCATCTTCAAGGCCTTTCAGCTAGTCCAATTTGCTAACATTTCTAAACAATGATTGATCTCCAATAGTAAGATAGTTGTTGTTGTCTGTTAGTAAGAACCTTCACTTCCTACAACTTTGAGCACCTCACTTGCTCTTTTTGCAATGCTTGTTGAGCTGCACTTAGCCTAACTCAACATACCTCCAAGGATGATCAACTTTGAAAGGGAGAATTCGCATGGTATAATGGATCTTTTGAATATAGAGAACCATCCACCCTCCATCCACCCCACAAATCAATATTTTTCTTTCCTTATCTTTACATGGTATAATGGATCTTTTGCTTATAAAGAGCCATCGAGGGATTTTTTATGAGCATTTCCTAGTAGTGAGCGCTTTTTTATGAGCATTTCCTAGCGAGCGCTTTTTTATGAGCATTTCCTAGCGAGCGCTTTTTTAGAATTGGGCAAGCAGATTCCTAAAAGATTCTCTTCCTCCAAGAGAGAGAGGGAGGAAGAGAGTGGGAGAGAAACAGAGAGAGAGAGACATGACAACATTAAGTGAGAGGGAGAGGGAGTGAGAGAGAGAAAAACGTGTCAACATTACATCCTCTAAATTAAGCTTATTTCCTCCAAGTGAAAATAAAACCAAGTTCATTCACATACAACTTCCAAATATATTCAGTCAGAACTGTTGTTCAGTCTTGGTATGTAAGATACTAATAAGAAGTACACAATCTTGTTTACTTCCATGGGTTTTGCTTTGTACTCCGGGGTGAACACACAAAGTAAGCAAACGAAGTTCGTTCCCTTCCACACTTCCTCAAGTAAGAGACGCTTGGAAACATCATCAATAAAACCATTGGCTCGCCATATCACAATTAAGCCCACCACTTTGGTCTTCACTTGAGAAATATCATCATCACTACCAAGAAGTGGTAAGGATGTGAGACCTTTCCATGTTTGTGCGACATTTATGGTCTTTTGCTTGACCTCCGCATTGGTGGCCTCCCTCACAATACACCTAGCAACAACTTCAATGCTAACATTTGATGAGGCCATCACAAGAAATATGTAGGAGGGTTGTGGGTGGTGTACTCTACTAACAACACTTAGCTAAATGGTAATTAACAAGCTGCTATGGAGCTTATCTCTATATTTATAGGCATGGGAGAGGTGGATAAAGAGATATTTCTTGTAATTTTGTAACAAACAAAAAAAACACCTTTCTTTTTTAATGACAATAATAAAGGCATCTTTCCTCATTTTCTAGATTACAATAATAAAGGCATCTTTCCAAAAAAAAATTGGGGAAGAGCGAGTATATATGTTTTCTTTTTATACTTGCAATTTCAGAAAAGCTTTCTTGCTTGCTTAAAGGCTTCATTTGATTTGTGGCCTCAGGGGGTACACCACTAAGAAACCCTATGTACCACGGGCATTCAAGGGGTATTTTAAAAACCCCATACCTTTGAATTTCTTATGAATAAAATGACCCCTTTTTCTTTACAGGATTACGGGTTTTTTTTTAAATCAATTAAAAAACCACTTCTATAAATGTATTTTTGTAAATTTACCTTAAATTTTTGAAATAAAAAACACCTTCATTTAAACTCATGTGCTATACTTACATATTTTTAGGTGAACCTCCCAAGTTTGTGGCCCACCTTGCTTCTCTCTCTCCCTCATTGTTCCCCTCTCATTTCCCTAAGATTTCTAAACCATTTAATGCTCCTAATGCGATTACCATTCATCAATAGTAGAAGACCACATTATGCAATACAATACCTACTTGAAAATGCAATGGACTAATAATATTCAACAAAACTCAACTTTAAACTCATAATGCAATATGAGAAGCTTAACAAACTTTGCTTGGAAACAAGATCACAAAGTTCATACACATTCCCTCTATTAAGAGAGAGAAAGAGAGAGGGGGGGAGAGAGAGAGGGAGAGGGAAAAAGAAAGATATTGCACAATCGAACCCTCTATAATGAGGTTATTTCCAATGAGGTTACAAAAGTCCCAAAATACTATAGGACATGAAATGATAAAATTTAGCATGTGAAATTCCATGCATTCAATGGTCTAAATTAGGATAGGCATTTTAGAGCTCCAAGTCTGAAAGGATAGGTTGGGGATGAACATTTTCTCGTTCTGGCTCAAACCAAGAACACGCAAATATATGAAGTACAAGTGCTTGCATGCAAGATAAGGCTTCTTCTTGGATTCTATATCTACAAAATCTAGACACATACAACATGGTTCATCTTTCACATGCACATTGTATTTTCCAACATGTGCATCGTCCTCGTGCGATTTGATCTTGAAAACTTGATACTTGTTCTCCAGCCTCTACACTTCTTCTACCACCCTAGCTTTCATTTTCACAGCAGCCTTTATTTTTTTTGCCGCTTCCTCTGATATCGATGCCCCACTGCCAATAGGCGGGGTGGGGATGACACCTTTTGCATTCTTTCTCTCCACCTAGTATCCACCTTCCCATAATGAATAGACCTTGTTTGTAAGGTTAATTCTCATAGCAATTGGCCATATCTTAGGTGGCAGATTGGATTTTGGATCTATGTTGGTGTCCATGCACACCCTTTGTAGATCTGGCTATATGTTTTCCACACCTCTTACCACCTCAAGGAGTCTATAATATAGAAATGAAGCATGTGATCAGGGGAAAACCACATCCATTGTCTGATGAGACTATTAGGGTGCTTACGATACCCTTCAAATAAAGGTACAGGCACACCCTTTGCAGATCCGGCTATATGTTTTCCACACCTCTTACCACTGTAAGGAGTCCATAATATGCAATGAAGCATGTGATCATGGTAAAATAACATCCATTGTCTGATGAGACCATTAGGGTGCTTGCGATACCCTTCGAATGAAGGTGCGAGCACACCCTTTGCAGATCCGGCTATATGTTTTCCACACCTCTTACCACCGCAACAAGGAGTTCTGTTGCATGTGACTTTATTGCCAATGTATGTCTTTTGGATTGCCCACATTGCTTCATTCACCTTGCGCTCAATCACACTAAACTACGTGGCTTTCGCTACTCTTTGAGAAGTAGTGCTCATTTATCCTCACTCTCAAGTGGAGTAAAGAGCAAAAGAGCTTGAAGAGCCGTTTTTGTATTTTGGAAGGGCTCATTTTTTTTAAAGTATTTCTTTCTCCTTAAAAATGGGTGGAAGGGCTCATTTATCCTCACTCTCAAGTGGAGTAAAGAGCAAAAGAGCTTGAAGAGCCGTTTTTGCATTTTGGAGCCTTTTTTGGCATTTTTGACAAGTCAGGGAACACATTTTAACTAAGTACTTCCCATTGAAAAGTTGAGTGTTTTGTTTTATTTTTTTACGTATGTATTTTATCTTTTGTCATCTTGCTCACTCGTGTTGCAAAAACTAGAAAAATCAAAGTAGGGGCCTTTGTATTCTAGGGAGATCTATAATTAAAAAAAGATCATTTAAAAAGGAGATGGTTCTTGCCTCATTTATTAAGTAAAATCACGAATAAAAGGGGTTTAAGAAAAACTTTAACAAAACTTGAAATTTTAAACTTTTGAATTTCAACGAAATTAGTTCTTCACATTAAATTTTAACACTTAGCATCTTAAATTACACAAGCTTTAAAAGTTAAACGGTTGGGATGGATTCTGGAATCCAACCTTGTGAGTGCACTTTATTAGAAATACAAACTTGATGTTTGTGCAAAGTCCTTTAACCAGGTTCAAAATATAAAATCAAAGTCCTTTAACCAAGTTCAAAATATAAAATCACTTAGCATCTTAAATTACACAAGCTTTAAAAGTTAAACGTTTGGGATGGATTCTGGAATCCAACCTTGTGAGTGCACTTTATTAGAAATACAAACTTGATGTTTGTGCAAAGTCCTTTAACCAGGTTCAAAATATAAAATCAAGGTCCTTTAACTAGGTTCAAAATATAAAATCAAAGCAACGAACTATAGGGTAAGGTTTAGCTTCAATTTTGGTCAAAGGCATCTCTGGAAATACAAACGAGGTCTTTGATTTGAGGTAACAAATGAAACATGTTTGACTTGTTGGTATCCTAGAATATCCATTTGAGAGAGCCTTTGTATTGCAAAATACCAACAAGAGTTGAGAGTTGACCATTATCTTCTTCCTCGCATAAATAACTACACAAAAAGCTCCATCACACCGCCCGGGCTTCTAGACCACCCCACCTTGTCACACTTTTGGAGGTCTTCCGCGTAGAGCCACTTTTGCTCTCAAAATCCATTAAAGATGTTTTGCAATCGGAGTTATAGGTAGAAAGCTATGGCCATTTTACTGAAATCAAGTGTGCAAAAATAAGAATTTAGAGTACACATGATGTTAAGTCATGTGTTTTCCAGAATACATTCCGAAGGATATAAAACTAAAAGAAAACACTTTAAGTACATTCCTAAGTACAGAAAAACTAAAAGAATACTCTTTCCAAAAAAAATTGTGTTTTTTGAAAAAATTTGTGCCAAAGGATTTGTGGCCAGTTCTAGCTGTGAAGATGAGTACAAGGCAGCATTTACAGGTATAGTTAAGTGTGTTTGGCTCATACGCCTTATAAATTACTGATTTGGGTATTGAAGAGTCCTTAGACACTACCATCTTTACTCACAGGCAGATCGCTATGGCATTTTTGCGAGAAATCCAGTTTTTCATGCTCACACAAAGCACATTGATGTGTATTATCATTATGTCAGCAAGAGATACCTTGCGAACATTTTCTCGTTCTGGCTCAAACCAAGAACACGCAAATATATGAAGTACAAGTGCTTGCATGCAAGATAAGGCTTCTTCTTGGATTCTATATCTACAAAATCTAGACACATACAACATGGTTCATCTTTCACATGCACATTGTATTTTCCAACATGTGCATCGTCCCCGTGCGATTTGATCTTGAAAACTTGATACTTGTTCTCCAGCCTCTACACTTCTTCTACCACCCTAGCTTTCATTTTCACAGCAGCCTTTATTTTTTTGCCGCTTCCTCTGATATCGATGCCCCACTGCCAATAGGCGGGGTGGGGATGACACCTTTTGCATTCTTTCTCTCCACCTAGTATCCACCTTCCCATAATGAATAGACCTTGTTTGTAAGGTTAATTCTCATAGCAATTGGCCATATCTTAGGTGGCAGATTGGATTTTGGGTCTATGTTGGTGTCCATGCACACCCTTTGTAGATCTGGCTATATGTTTTCCACACCTCTTACCACCTCAAGGAGTCTATAATATAGAAATGAAGCATGTGATCAGGGGAAAACCACATCCATTGTCTTACGAGACTATTAGGGTGCTTACGATACCCTTCAAATAAAGGTACAGGCACACCCTTTGCAGATCCGGCTATATGTTTTCCACACCTCTTACCACTGTAAGGAGTCCATAATATGCAATGAAGCATGTGATCATGGTAAAATAACATCCATTGTCTGATGAGACCATTAGGGTGCTTGCGATACCCTTCGAATGAAGGTGCGAGCACACCCTTTGCAGATCCGGCTATATGTTTTCCACACCTCTTACCACCGCAACAAGGAGTTCTGTTGCATGTGACTTTATTGCCAATGTATGTCTTTTGGATTGCCCACATTGCTTCATTCACCTTGCGCTCAATCACACTAAACTACGTGGCTTTCGCTACTCTTTGAGAAGTAGTGCTCATTTATCCTCACTCTCAAGTGGAGTAAAGAGCAAAAGAGCTTGAAGAGCCGTTTTTGTATTTTGGAAGGGCTCATTTTTTTTAAAGTATTTCTTTCTCCTTAAAAATGGGTGGAAGGGCTCATTTATCCTCACTCTCAAGTGGAGTAAAGAGCAAAAGAGCTTGAAGAGCCGTTTTTGCATTTTGGAGCCTTTTTTGGCATTTTTGACAAGTCAGGGAACACATTTTAACTAAGTACTTCCCATTGAAAAGTTGAGTGTTTTGTTTTATTTTTTTACGTAAGTATTTTATCTTTTGTCATCTTGCTCACTCGTGTTGCAAAAACTAGAAAAATCAAAGTAGGGGCCTTTGTATTCTAGGGAGATCTATAATTAAAAAAAGATCATTTAAAAAGGAGATGGTTCTTGCCTCATTTATTAAGTAAAATCACGAATAAAAGGGGTTTAAGAAAAACTTTAACAAAACTTGAAATTTTAAACTTTTGAATTTCAACGAAATTAGTTCTTCACATTAAATTTTAACACTTAGCATCTTAAATTACACAAGCTTTAAAAGTTAAACGTTTGGGATGGATTCTGGAATCCAACCTTGTGAGTGCACTTTATTAGAAATACAAACTTGATGTTTGTGCAAAGTCCTTTAACCAGGTTCAAAATATAAAATCAAAGTCCTTTAACCAGGTTCAAAATATAAAATCACTTAGCATCTTAAATTACACAAGCTTTAAAAGTTAAACGTTTGGGATGGATTCTGGAATCCAACCTTGTGAGTGCACTTTATTAGAAATACAAACTTGATGTTTGTGCAAAGTCCTTTAACCAGGTTCAAAATATAAAATCAAGGTCCTTTAACCAGGTTCAAAATATAAAATCAAAGCAACGAACTATAGGGTAAGGTTTAGCTTCAATTTTGGTCAAAGGCATCTCTGGAAATACAAACGAGGTCTTTGATTTGAGGTAACAAATGAAACATGTTTGACTTGTTGGTATCCTAGAATATCCATTTGAGAGAGCCTTTGTATTGCAAAATACCAACAAGAGTTGAGAGTTGACCATTATCTTCTTCCTCGCATAAATAACTACACAAAAAGCTCCATCACACCGCCAGGGCTTCTAGACCACCCCACCTTGTCACACTTTTGGAGGTCTTCCGCGTAGAGCCACTTTTGCTCTCAAAATCCATTAAAGATGTTTTGCAATCGGAGTTATAGGTAGAAAGCTATGGCCATTTTACTGAAATCAAGTGTGCAAAAATAAGAATTTAGAGTACACATGATGTTAAGTCATGTGTTTTCCAGAATACATTCCGAAGGATATAAAACTAAAAGAAAACACTTTAAGTACATTCCTAAGTACAGAAAAACTAAAAGAATACTCTTTCCAAAAAAAAATTATGTTTTTTGAAAAAATTTGTGCCAAAGGATCTGTGGCCAGTTCTAGCTGTGAAGATGAGTACAAGGCAGCATTTACAGGTATAGTTAAGTGTGTTTGGCTCATACGCCTTATAAATTACTGATTTGGGTATTAAAGAGTCCTTAGACACTACCATCTTTACTCACAGGCAGATCGCTATGGCATTTTTGCGAGAAATCCAGTTTTTCATGCTCACACAAAGCACATTGATGTGTATTATCATTATGTCAACAAGAGATACCCTGCGAGACAAATCAACTTGGCTTATGTGCAAACACAGGTCATGGCAAATTATTCACGAAGGCTCTCTCACAAGTAAAGTTTAAAGCTTTTCATCGCAAAGCTTTAAACTTAATTCCCTTTGGGGATTAGTTTGGGCTCCCTCTCATGGTCCAAAGAACCTGGCACATCTATACTTTTAGTGTCAGCTCACCCCTTGTTCACATCATCACTCCTAGTAGGGAGGGATTTGTAGCCATACGTGTGGGAAGAACTAGGACCAATCGGCCCACTTTTTCCCTCTTTAGGAGGGCTTTTTCCCTCGTGCTAGTATACACCCATGTTGGGGTATACTTATCATCTTTGTACAGCACACATTCATTATCTATCTATCATCTCATTCTGTGCTGCTCCCTTGAGCTTCTCCACTGTGTGTGTGTGTGCGCGCACGCGCTCACATACTTGCAACCCTATTTTCAACATGATCCTCTTGTTAGTAGCTGGTGTGTTCACAAGGGCAGAGTTGAGAACATGGGGAGCTTTGTCACAGTTTTGTCCTTAATGTTTTAGCCATTGTTGATGTGCCATAGGGTTTTAAAGCACCACACTTTGTGAATGATGATGTTAAATATGGTGTTTTTTCTTACAAAAATAGTAATTAAAAGAAAGGTTACTTGTTCTGAGTCTTGGGCAATGGTCTTCTTTCATGCTCATGACCAAATCTCTACTGTAGAGAAAGTTTTCATTAAGCCAAATTGTTCACCAACTTTGCATCTGGTAAGCAACTTCTCTCTTAGATAACTCTCCATTTTACTTCCTTGACTTTGTTTGTATATTAGTTACTTACCTTTGTCTTTTTCCTGTTGTAGGACTAAGCCCAACATTCAAGGTTACAAACTTGATAAGATTTCCTTTGCTGCTATTGAGTTTGCTACAATTGGACTTAGTGTGGTAGAGGGAGTTTTAATTTTACCATAAATCCTAATTGCACAAATATTTTTCAAAGGCTAGGGGTCTTTAGAAATCTTAAAGAGTTTAGTGCCACCACCACCAAGGTCATATCAAAAGCCTCAACTTCTTATGATAGACTTCATTGACCTCCTTGGATCTTGGATGTATTTGCTGCTGGCATTTGTGAAGGACTAATAAATGTCCACACTAGGCGACAGACTAAAAGTTTATCAACTCATGGCCTTCACCTTGAAGAAGGCAATGTTATTATATAGCATCAAGGAAGATGCTTCCTCCAATGCTTCTCCAACCTATTCGACTAACAAGTCTCAATTTGAAACATTGCAAGTTATTCTTTAAAATTTTCAAAGTGTGGCCCTTGTCCCTTACCCCTAAGAAAATATGCCCTTATTCCTGTGAAAATATGCCCAAATCAATTTTTGAAATGAAGTAGGAAGAACCCCCCAAAATTAGTGTTATTCATCTTTGCACGAAGATCAACATAGCGGAGTTGAAGAGTAGGCTTAGATTTGAGTTTATCTCTTTCTCCTCGTTGCTAGCTTCATGTGTGTCTTCTTACATCTGTGAAAAAGTTAGTAGGCGTTCTATGAGATTCCTCTTAATATTTAGCACATATAGAACATTTGAAAGTGTTATACTAGAATTCTACTTTTATAGTAAAGAAATGGTACTAGTTTCTTTACTAAAGAATTTTGCATTGTTTCCCATGCTATAATGATGTAATCTCTTAAAGGCTCTTAAAGACTTGAGGGTGGAGTGCCAATCTTTGTGTCTAGTGTTAACCACTCTGACTAACATGGTTTTGCCCATTGCTTTTCCATATTACCTGCATGTATTGCTTGTATGTAATGGAAGCTTATCTTTTGTAAGATGACACAAGAATATATGAAACAGCCTTACTCTGCGCTTAATGCCAAATAGGGAAGTCAAAGACTTTGTGTATATACTTGCTTAAGACTAGACATAGTGGCCATAGAGTACGTTTAAGTTATGGCCGGCTAAGTCCTCTTCTCCCTACTCTCTAGCTTGTTGCTTTAGTTTTATTAAATTGCTTGCATGCCTGATGGATGCTTGCTTGAATAGGTTTGATTGTAGGATTATTCCTTTCATGAGCTTCCCTCTTCTATCCACCTCTTCAGAGTGAGAACCACAATGATTAATCAATGCTCGATGGATTCATGCATGCTAGATGGATGCTTGCCTTGAATAGGTTTGATTGTAGGTTTCTTCCTTGCATGAGCTTCCCTATTATATCCACCTCATGTGAGTGAGAACCATAGTGAAGGAAATCCTCTTCTTGTCTCCATTTAGGTAGATAGAGCTCTTCCTAGATGGATGCTTTTCTTGATTAAGTTTGATTGTAGATTTCTTTCTTGTATAAGCTTCCCTATTCTATCCAAGTGAGAACCATAGTGAAGGAAACCTCTTCTTGTCTCCATCTAGGTAGATAGAGCCCTTCCTCCACACTCATGGTGGCTACTATGGAAGCTCTCTGGTGTGACAATGAAGTGAGGATATAGGTGTCGGGGCTAGCACACCCACAACTAGGAAGTTGCTTCTCAAGGCTCTATGACAAAACTCCCAAAATGACACTTGGTTCAACATAGATAAGGTAATGTCTTAACTTGAATATATTTATTTTTTCCACCCTTGGCGAGAAGCCTAAGGACTTAGCTTTGATTCCCATCCATTCCAAGCTATTAGGACCATCCAATATTTCTCGATGTTGATTAGGAGGTCACACCCAAAAGGCATAGGGTTTATAGCCTTGGAAGTGTTTGTTTTATTATTTTTATTCTTATTTTGAATAATTTTTTGCATTATGACATTTAATTTGTAGGTTTTGGTTGGAAGGGGAAAACCCTAATTTCTTGGCCATTTACATAAGATTTAGGCCCAAAAGTCTTAGATTTTGTTGTATTAAGCCAAGAGGCTTCTTAGTAATTGAAATTAGGAGTGACATCCACTTTGAAAACATTGTCTACAAGCTCCAATTGTGTGAGTTATAGTTGGAAGTTATTTTCTTTTACTGTTTATACATTATTTGCATTTGGTAGCATTATAGCACATAAAATCAATTAAAAACAACCAATAAACATTTAATTTTCACTTGCATTAGAAATAATAAACACCCCAAAACAAGTCCAAGAGACTAAGATAAACTAGGCCCAAACAACTCTCGAGTTGGTCACATGAGCCCACAGTGAGCCCATCTAAATGTGATGCGAGCCTAGTCTGAGACATAATGTGAGCATAGTGGTAGTTTCACCTAATATTGTACTAGGCTATTATACAAGGCCATTAAACACGCTTTGAAGAATTGTAAGGTCACACCTTCCCATGTCCCAAATACCAGAGCCTCAATTTCCAAGGAAAATTCTTACCCTTCTCAATTATGAGGATTAAGGCCCAATTATTACTACTCACCAACCTTATCATAGGTACATGGCTCTGATTACCACTTAGACACTAGACAACCATGAGCCTAGCTCACCAAAACCAGTAAGTCCCAACCATATATGATGTGAGCCCAACGAGATGTGATATGAGAATAGCCAGACATGACGTGAACCTACCAACATAATGTTGTGAGTGCACTAGACGTTAGCTACCCTAATATGACATGAGAGACAAGCTCACCAAATATGTCTAACCATATTTCATATAAAACGGTGCAAGTCCCCACCACTATATGTGATGTGAACCTAGCTAGACATGATGTGAGCCCCACAAGATGTGACGTGAGTCCCCAAAACGGTGCAAGTCCATGATGTGAACCTAGCTAGACATGATGTTAGGCCAACAAGATGTGAACCTAGCTAGACATGATGTTAGGCCAACAAGATGTGAACCTAACTAGACATGATGTCAGGCCAACAAGATGTGACATGAGTCCACCAAATTTGCATGAGGCAAGTTGTTCAAATTTACGTGAGCTTACTAAACATTGAGCCAACAAAAATAAAGCGTGCAAAAGTTTTTTAAAAAACTTAACACAAAAAAACATTTCATTTATTTATTTATGCAATGTAAGCTTATCTGATTCTATTTGGATGTGACCCAATATCAAAACTGTAACGTTTCCTTATTTCCTAATAACGCGTTACCGACATGCTTAAACTTTCTAATATAATTATAACCAACCACTCAATGATTCCCCTAAGAAAAACTATGTGATATGTAAACTTGGTCCAAGAAAAAGGACACGATAATTTTGTTAAACATACTGCATCAAACCATACTTCCTTAAACCCACCTAGTCGTTGGTTGAATGTAGTGGATCAAACCATACTTCCTTAAACCCACCTAGTCATTGGTTGAATGTAGTGGATCAAACCATACTTCCTTAAACCCACCTAGTCGTCGTTGGTTGAATGTAGTGGATCAAACCATACTTCCTTAAACCCACCTAGACTTCAATTCATCAACAAAGTGCTTCTCTAATGATAAGGCAAGCTTTCTTTAAATCTACCTTAAGCGAGGAGCTTTCGGATTTCGAAAGACCAGATAAATAAATGTAGAGTTGGGTGGAGATACGTGCACCATGATCTCCCAAGCCCTAAAATTTCCAATAGGCTCAATGTGAATAGCACCATCATAGATCAAACCATCCTCTCTTTGGGCAAAGCTCTAGTGAGGAAGCGGGAGCAAGACCAAGACCATCAAGTTTCATCCCAGTTAGAAGTGCTCAAGCTAGACACACTTTTTCAAACTCTAAGTGTCAATACCGAGCTAGGAATGCCTTTAGCAGGGGCCTAGGCCAAGTTGCTCCATTACTTCCCTTGTGGTAATCAAGACATGTATCTTTCATAGCACCATCACGAGCATGTAGCCAATCCACAACATACAATGCAAGCGAGAGTATTGTCCCTTAAAGGGTCCTATTTTGGATGCTTTCTCATTGCAAAACCAACTTCTAGTTCCTCTAGACGAGGACAAGAAGGAGCATGGAATGTGGGGAAAGGTAAAGAACCAGTCCCAACATCAACTTCCAACCTCGATGTTCCACAAGGGCACGTGATCAATGCTATGAAAGCCATGCACAGCCTGGACCCTATAGGGCTTGAAACTCCGAACCTAGAGACATAAGGTTATGCAGAACCATATTCCCTTACATTCCACTGCCTCCCACAGGAATATGCACAAGACATGTTAAGGATGGCATTTGGAATGGGAAGGAGGGTTGCTTTGAATAAAGCACCCAGAGGCCCAGATCTGGGCAAGGCTAAGCATCACACAAGTATTAACTAATGGCCCCAAGAATAACGCTTTGGGGCCTTATTGGATTGGCAACATTTTTGTTTTACCTTGCAAAAATTATTTTCTCAAGTTTGAAAAATCAAAATCTTCAAGATCTAAGGTGTTTTAGCTATATTTTAGTTCCAAAATCTACAAATTCTCAATAAACACCTTAAAAAAAATGATATAAGTTTTGTGATTTGTTGAGAAAAATGTTTTTTGTTTTGTTTTGTTTTGTGGATGGTGCTCTCAACCTATTGAAGCCACCTCAAAGGTGGATCTAGGACCCTTTCACAAACGTCTAGCCAAGTGCTCGAACATGAAGGAATACAATTAGCTTAACTTTTTTGCATTGTCCGAAAAAATACGCATTCACAACCGTCATTGGACTAGTGAAGCAAATCCGAGGTGGTAGTCCACCAATCACAGCCATTGTCAACAAAAAGTGTGACCGACAAGAATTGCTTGCGGTCGTCATGTAGCCATGCATGAAAATGGGATCAAGAGAGTTTCGAACCTTGAGCCTCTTTTAAAAAGAGTGGGCGATTCAAAAATGGCATAAACTTATCATCGGGCAGTAGCTCAGTTGTTAAGGTGTTTTGATGTCAAAACCCAGGTTATGGGTTCGAACCCTGTTGGCTACCTGATTGATGTGCCTTGCCCCTGATTTGTGGGATAAGGGGGGTCCCATGGGTACTAAGCCCGTCTCTTCTCTAACGCCAAACTTTTTAAAAAATAAAAAAATAAAAAAAAAGTGGCATAAACCATGTCCATCTATAGGGTTTGTGAAGCCAAAAACGGACAAAAATGGCATAAACCATGTCCATCTATGGGGTTTGTGAAGCCAAAACGGACGAGCAAGATGCTTGAAGATGGTCGGCCGTCCGGGCGGCCATCTGCATACAGTCCGGACACACTTTACACCAAGAGTTCATCGGCGATACAATGTTCGTCGGACCGGTTGCCGACGCCCAGGGAGAGACCGGTTCTTCTTCGTTCGTTCGAGAGGGAGATGGCTGCAGTAGAGTGGCACGTGCGACCGCAGAACCCTAAGAACCCTGTGGTGTTTTTCGATGTGACCATTGGCACGCTCCCCGCTGGCCGCATCAAGATGGAGCTCTTCGCTGACATCGTTCCCCGCACAGCCGAGAACTTCAGGTAAATAGTCATGCTCTTTTGCGAGCTCCGAGGGCTTGGGTGGTTTCATGTTTCATCAATAAGGGTACCCCCCACATGTATCTCCCACAATGCAAAGTACCGGTAAAGATACCCTTATGCTTATCATCTTCCTTTCATTCAAAGCTCGGGTCACCGTTAACCCTAAGGGTTTCTGTACCCTGCCCCGGTGATTAGATGCTTTCAATGAAACTTTGCAGTCACCCGCAGCATTTGGGGTTCTTCATTGAAAGGTTTAAACGCGTATGAAATTCTACACAGCCAGTTCAGTTTCTTTGCACTTGCAAGCATTAAAGTGGCTGAAAAAGAAAGCAAACAATTTCAACTTGCAGCTGCAAGTTTTGAAAATTCTTACTATCTCTCATGTTGTGGCAGGCAGTTTTGCACGGGAGAATACAGGTATTGTTGAAGTCTGGTGCTGTGCAGACGATCAGTTTCTTCATTCTGTTATCATTGAGAAATTTCATTTCTCAAGTTTCACGTCTGCGGCGAAAGTTTGAAACTCTATGCATGTATACCAGGAAAGCTAACATTCCAGTAGGGTACAAGGGCAGTGCCTTACATCGTGTTATCAAAGATTTCATGATTCAAGGAGGCGATTTTGTGAAGGTCTGATAGATTATTTTTTATTTAATCTCTAATGGCAGTCACACACACGCACACACGCACACATTCACATGCATTTGTATATGTACATGTATACATACATACATATATACATATATGTATATATACATATATATGTACACACACACACACACACACACACACACACACACACACACGTGTATATATATATGCACGTATGTATGCAGTGTATGCATTTATCTATGCGTTATTCTCAACACATCATTATAATATTGTAAATTTTTTCTTCTAGGGAGATGGAAGTGGATGTGTTAGCATTTACGGGACAAAATTTGAGGACGAGAATTTTGTTGCGAAGCATACAGGTCCTGGTCTGCTGTCCATGGTGAGTTTTTCTACCACAAATCTCTCATTGCCTTGATTATATTGGTAACTAGATCAAGGGTTGTAGATGCCTGCTTTGACATGCGCTGTTGTCTTCCCCGCCCCCCCCGCCCCCCCAAGATGCGCAATTGTCTTTTATACTAATCAAAACAATATTTTCCCTGATTTTTCATCTGATCTTTTCTTTTGCAGGCAAATAGCGGACCTGGTACAAATGGCTGTCAAGTAAATTCTCTCAATTGCCTTATGGGTTCTGTGTACAATCAGCTACCATGTATTGATGCTAAAGTTTTCAGACTCTAACTTGGGCTTCTTATGCAAACTTGCCACAGTTTTTCATCACGTGTGCCAAATGTGACTGGTTAGACAACAAGCACGTTGTTTTCGGGGTAGGAATACTGACCCCTCCTCTTGCACTTGATTGTTTAACGTGTGGTAGACAAATTTCTATACCTTCCCTGCATCTAGTTCTGTTCTTGCCTCTTGTCAAATCCCACGATCTCTCCGAAAGGGAAACATGTAAAACAGCCATGAAAAGCAAGACAAAGCAACAAACCCTAACCCTAGAAGGTAAAGCGGAAGAAACATATTTGGGTGTAGGCATACTCGCCACCCAACTGTGATAGCCATGAGCGAGGCTTACAATCTTGGCCATCCCCACCGAGCCACGAGCTAGAGCGTCATGCTCTCATGAGTGCCTTGCCATCGTCCTCATCCGGTGTACTCTACCACCCGGGGTTGTCCCCCAAGGACGACGGCCTCCTACGCGATGGTGCTCCTGCTCCATGTGCTCTGCACTCTTGTGCCCCATCCATCGGGGTGTGCCCAACTGGTACCCCTCCCCCCAATAAATAGGGAAGGAAGGCCCAAAAAGCACACGCTATCAATAGCGGACCAAAAAGCACGTGTCCTTCCACAATATATCACACTCTAGCTCGCCAATGTGCCGGCCCCTAGCGTGCACATGACATACTCCCCTTCCTCAAAAGAGCTCACTCTTGAGCTCAAGAAAAAAAAAATTCCTGTTGCCGATGCAAAGAGTAACTAGCCAAGGGAACCCCTACCCTCGATTGGTTGCGACTCTTCGCCAAAGGATGTACCTCTTCATCGAATAGCCACATCCCTTCGACGAATGGTTGTATCCCTTGATGAATGGTTGTGCCTCTACATCGAATAGACACATCCCTTAGCCTAAAGTTATATCCTTTCGTCTATGGTCATGTCCTTTCGTCAGAGGACATGCCTCTTCAAATGTGTCTCTTCATCTCCTATATAAGAGACTTATTGTACTCAGTTTAATCAATTCGATTCAATCTTCTCTCAAGTGTTCTCCTGAAGGCTCTTGTTCTCTAAGTTAAGTACTTAAGTAGTAATTAGTACACAATATGAGAGATTAACAACATAATCCTCACAGTGGTATCAGAGCAAAATTTTTCCTACCCGTGGGTTGTGAAGCCCTCACCCTCTCCACGCCACTCCCTCGTCCACCCCTCTTCTCAGTGTTGTATGGAAGCAGCGGAGCGATGGTGGGCTTGGTGTAAATCTTTGCCCATGGTGATGTAAAAAAAAAATAAAAATTTCCACACCCACACGCACCGTGTGTGTTTCAGAGAGGGAACCCTTGCTGCATACATGGATTACCCCCCTCCTTGCTGCCGGTGGTGGTAGTCGTTCGCTGCATGGCAGGAACCCCCCCCTCTCTGTTGAGTATGAAACACCCCCCTCCTCGCTTCGTTCGCTGCAGGCCGTGAGCCCTAGCTCGCTTTGTGCAGCTGCCGGCCCTGAGCCCCACGCCGCCGAATATCGACCGCCCTCCCCCTTTTCGCATAGTAGTTGGCGGCGCCTTTTCGAAGCGGCGCACCCTTCCTCCGGTCGGCTACGTGATCCAGGCCACCGTCACCTTTACACCATTAAAAAAAATAAATAAAATTGGCACTTGGGTCTCTAATAATAATAAAAAAAGGGCGTGCGCTAGTGTGAACCGAACCTCCCCTTCCGTTGGCGATTCAACGCGAGTGTGAAGCGTCCCCCTTTCCGTTGGCGATTCGGCGACCATTCTCCCCTCGGCTGTCAGGATGCCGCTAGCTACACGTTCGCCTTCATCCCTCCCGGCTCTGCCCACGCCACACTGTGTGTGCGCTCTTGCCATCCACGTGCATGCTTCATGGACAATTTTCCGGAGGAGCCCTACATGCACATCTCCTACCTGAGTTACATCGACGAGATCCCCGAGGCTCTTCTTCCCGAACACAGCCCTCCTCGTGCCCCCACTCCGGAATCGGTGCCACTTTCTACCGATGTTGGGTGGATTTCAAGTCTCCCGGACTCTCCTATCCCAGTAGCCCCGGCCTCACAGGTGTACCGCATACATGTCAGCAGCCCGCATGTAACCGAACCCGACACTTGGGCGATCTGGACTATTTTCCTCACCTACGAGCCACTGCACCTTGCTCATTTCGAGTACTTTCTGTCACGGTACCCTCAGTTGGTACACTTTCTTCCAGAGTGCAATGTGGATGGCCTCCACAATATCTCCTCCACGCGCCCTCCTGTGACATTCTACTACGAGATCTTCGTCCCCGATTATACTCCATTATCTCCGGTGTCCATCTCTTCGGTCCCGACAGGACCGTCGCAGCAATGATCGGCGCAACTTCAAGCGAGAAACCTCTTTAGGACAGCAAACCTCTTCATCGATTGCCACTTCATCCCAACCTAGTCGTCCAGGCCTTTGTACAATTTGTTCTGGTGATCACCGGTGGTATGAATGTCCTCAGCGACCTAAACCCTCCAACACTCGGCGCAATTCTCAGGTGGACAGTTGCCACCATGTTGATCATGATCCGCCTCCTGTGAAAGACAAAGACAAACAAATAGCTTGCTCTTCGCGTTTCTGAAGTTGTCAGTATCCTGATGCTTAATGGCCAAAGTACCAACCCTGTTCCAGTGAATCTTTCCAAGCAGGTCCTTAGTCTTCTGGGTTTTATTGGCGACCATCCCATCAATGTGCTGGTGGACAATGGCTGTTCCACTAATTTTGTGGGCACTTCTTTGGTTCACAAGCTTCGCCTACAGACCCGACATTTTGTGGATGCTTTTCAAGTAGAGCTTACTGATGGGTCCTTCCTTAATTGTAACAAAAAGGTGCAACAGCTTCAGTTTCAGATTCAAGATTACCAAGATCACCTTAATTTTTCAGTGATGTCGTTGTCACATTATGACATGATACTGGGACAATCTTGGCTGTATCGATATGATCTAGTGATCAGCTTTCGTTCTCATTCAATCCAGTTATACTATGATGGTCGAGAGCTGGAACTTCGTGGCCTTTTCAGTGCCAAACCCATCATTGTTGTTTCTGCCCTGTAAGTCAAACGCCTCGTCCGCAAACGTAACTGCACAACATCCTTGGTCATGTTACGGGAGATTGAAGTAGAAACTAGTGAGCAATCTCAAGCCTCGTCATCAACAACTGCTTACTTGGAGCAACCCTTCTTCAGGCCTTTTCAGGATCTGTTTCCGAATGATCTTCCGACGACATTGCCCCCTTGTCGTCTTATGGATCACTCGATTGATCTTATGCAGGAGATACAAAGGCAATTACACGAGTTGCTGGACAAAGGTCACATCCGCCCCAGCAAAAGTCCCTTTGGAGCCCCGGTTTTGCTTGTCAAAAAGAAGGATGGATCAATGCGGCTTTGCATTGATTACCGTGCTCTCAACAAGCTGACAATCAAGAACAAATTCCCTTTGCCTTGCATCGATGAGTTGTTCGACCAACTGCTTGGTGCAAAGGTGTTTTCCAAGATTGATTTGAAGTCCGACTATCATCAAATTCGTATCCGTAATGGTGATGAATACAAGACAGCCTTTCAGACAAAATATGGCCATTATGAATTCTTGGTCATACCTTTTGGGTTAACCAATGCCCCGGCCACTTTCATGACCCTGATGAATGAAATTTTTGGGCCGTACTTGGACAAGTATGTGATCGTTTATCTCGATGATATTCTGGTTTTTAGCCGATCTATGGTCGATCACAAAGAGCATTTACAGATTGTCTTTGAAGTACTACACTCCAATATGCTGTACATCAACAAGAAAGCGAATTTTTCAAGAACCATGTGGAATATCTTGGTCACATCATTTCTGCTAATGGGATTGCAGTAGATCCTAAGAAGATTCAGGCGATTGTGGATTGGCCTTTGCCTCTCACCATTTTAGATGTTCGATCTTTCTTGGGACTTGCTAACTTTTATCGCATAGGTTTTTAGAGATTGCTGCCCCTTTGACATAATTGACAAAGCTGGACAAACTTCAGTGGTCTTCTGAAGCTGAGCAATCCTTCATTGTTCAATGATCTCAAGCATGCCTTGACGACAACCCCGGTCTTGGCCATTGCAGATCCCACCCAGCCCTTTGATGTAATGACAGATGCCTCAGATCGTGCTTCTGGTCTTCTGGTGGAGTTTTGATGCAGAATGATCGTGTCATTGCTTTTGATAGCAGGAAGTTTTCAGCCATTCAAAGCAGGTATCCTATGTATGATAAGGAGTTTTTGGCAATTGTGCATGCTTATCGAACTTGGAGACATTATCTTCTTGGAGCAGATTCAGTTGTACGTACAGATCATCAATCTCTGACGTACATTTTCACTCAACCTGTTATGAACTCTCGACAAGGCTGATGGGTTGAATTCTTGGCTAATTTCCACATGATTATCCAGTATGTTCCTGGTCTTCAGAATGTGGTTGCAGATGCTTTGAGCCGCATGCCTCGAGCCACTAATTTTGCCATCACAGATGTACAAATAGAAATCCCTGCTTGTTTCAAAAATGAGTATTTGACTGATAGAGATTTTGGAGATGCGTTTCGTGCTCTCAAATCTTCTAATCCCAGTCCTGCAGAAATGAACATGTTTGCAGCCTACACCATCATAGATGAATTGCTGTTCTTTTCTGATCGCATTTGTGTGCCTCACAATACTTCATTGCGGAAGATTCTTATTCAAGAGCATCATGAAGTTTCTTATGCTGCTCATCCTGGTATCAACAAGACATATTGGCTCTTGTCTGCTACATACTTCTGGCCTCAGATGCAGCAAGATGTTATCAAATTTGTCAAAGCTTGTCATTCATGTCAGATAATGAAAGCCTCTCGACAACTTCCTCAAGGGTTACTTCTACTGTTGCCAGTTCCCAATGAGAGATGGAAAAGTATCAGTATGGATTTTATTACCACTTTGCCTCGTTCATCCAAAGGCAATGCTCAGATTCTTGTAGTGGTTGATCGATTTTCCAAAATGGCGCATTTCATTCCTTGCAAGAAAGCTGCTTTAGCCCCAGATGTGGCGTCATTGTTCGTGCAACATGTCTTCAAATTGCATGGTTTGCCGAAGACCATCATCTCTGACAGAGATCCAAAGTTCAGTGGACATTTTTGGACGTCTTTGTTCAAATCTCTTGGCACGAATTTGTTGTTCAGTTCAGCCTATCATCCTCAAACAGATGGACAGATTGAAAGAGTCAATCAGATTTTGGAAGAAATGATTCGACATTACATTCAATCCCGTTTGGCATCATGGGAAGATTATTTGCCACTCGTGGAATTTGCTTATAATAATTCCCATCATGCAGCAATTGGATTAACTACATTTCAAGTAGCATATGTGCATACTCCTCTTGTGCCTACAAACTTTGTTTTACAACACAAAGTGGCGTTGGCAGATCAGTTGGTTCAGGAGATGCAAGGTGTGCTTGTGCAAGTTTGAGATAAATTGGTCCATGTGCAACAAAAATATCAAAAACAAGCCAACAAGCATCGTCGACATGCAGATTTGTTGTATGTGGCACCTCACCGCTACAAAACAGTGAAGTCAGTTTTTCCAAAGTTGCGACCTCGCTTCTATGGGCCTTTCAAGATTCTTAAGAAAAATTCAGTTGTCAGTTACAAGTTGGAACTTCCACCTTCATGGGGGAAGGTTCATCCGACTTTTCACATTTCTTGGCTCAAACAGTATGTTCAAGGAGATTCGCATGTTCCAGACTTATCTTCATATGTACCAGAAATTGGAGTCGGGTAGGCCACGAAGTTCTAGCTCTCGACCATCATGGTATAACTGGATTGAATGAGAACGAAAGCTGATCATTGGATCATATCGATACAGCCAAGATTGTCCCAGTATCATGTCATAATGTGACAACGGCATCACTGAAAAATTAAGATGATCTTGGTAATCTTGAATCCGGAATTGAAGCTGTTGCACCTTTTTGTTACAATTAAGGAAGGAACCATTAGCAAGCTCTACTTGAAAAGCATCCACAAAATGTCGGGTCTATAGGCGAAGCTTGTGAACCAAAGAAGTGCCCACAAAATTAGTGGAACAACCACTGTCCACCAGCACATTGATGGGATGGTCGCCAATAAAACCCGGAAGACTAAGGACGTGCTTGGAAAGATTCACCGGAACAGGGTTGGTACTTTGGCCATTAAGCATAAGGGTATTGACAACTTCAAAAATGCGAACAGAACAAGCTATTTGTTTGTTTTTGTCTTTCACAGGAGGCGGGTCATGATCAGCATGGTGGCAACTGTCCACCTGAGAATTGCGCCGAGTGTTGGAGTGAAACCGGCCTCTGGTAGAAACCAAAGTGCGGTAGACTAGCAGTCACCCTTCCACTTGTAGTCCAGATATAAAAACAAATTTAATTGGAGCTAGAGTGCCCCAAATCTGAAATGAGAATGACACCTGTTGGCCCCAAAGCTTGGTGCCCCTTTCGGTATTTCTTTATTCAAATTCAAAAAGATGTAAAGCTGAGTACAACAAAACCAGCCAGGAGAATACACCTGTATGTCCAATCTGGCAGCCCACAAGACCTCTTAGCACAGAGGATTCACACACAGATCTGTGTCCTACAAAAGCAACACTCTGTGTGTCAAATCCCCACGGATCCCCTCGTGATCGATCTTGGTTCGAAACTCGAATCCTGCAAACAAACGAACAACAAACAAGCAAGGGGGTGCAGGCCTGACTCACCTCCCAACCATGACAGCCGTGGGCAAGCCCACAATCTTGGCTGTCCCCACCGAGCCACGAGCTGAGCTAACTAGGATGACGTACCGACCAATCTCCTCCTCACGACGTCCCATACCGCCGCGAAGCTGCCCTCGCGGGCCTCCAGATTTCTGCCGGCCTTGGCTGCATAAAGCAGGTGCACGTCTGCACTAGATCCAGGCTCCAAGACCATAGAGCTCTCACAAACTCGCGAGACTCTCTATATTATAATAACTAACCTTGGCCACCCTTTTATAGGCTCTTGGCCGGTCATCGGGCGTCCACACTTGGCCGCCCGCCCGTCCATACTTGGGTGCCCGCCCGTTAGTATATCCCTAACTCAGCTCGTCAATCAGCCTGCCTAGTTCCAAGCTTCCCCAAGCCTCGAAACTAGTCTTGCATGCGTATAGCACACGGTAGATACGCACTGTGCACATGACATACTCCCCTTCCTCTAAGAGCTCACTCCTGAGCTCACTAAAAAGCCAGGGTAATCTCTCTGAAGAGAAGTCAGTGTCTCCCATGTAGCGTCCTCCTCAACACGATCCTTCCACTTGATCTTGTATTCCGTGATAAGCGTATGACGCAATCTTCGTTCACGAAATCCAAGAATCTTTTCAGGTTCGTGCGGAACAAATGTCATGTCCTGGACATCTATAATTTCTTGAGGAGTAACTAACTGATCTGCTCCACCCAGTACTTCCTTAAGTCTACTGACATGAAATACAGGATGAACTTTCACATGAGAAGGCAAATCCAATTCATATGCAACTGAACCAATCCGTCGTGTAACACGAAATGGTCCACAGTATCTAGGGGATAATTTCGGAGATCTACCTGTCCGTAAAGTCTCGAAATCTTTCGGAACTCGCAAATATACGATCGTTCCTTCAGAGAACTCTCTAGGTGAACGATGTCTATTAGAATAAAACCTGTCTCGGTCTTGACACTTCTAATAGATTCCTTCGCAACTTGTAACATTTCCTGCATATCTTGCAAAAAATTACGTGCTGCATCATGCTGAAGTCCTGAGAATCCTACTGTAACAGGTGATCTAGGTTGAAAACCATACATAAGCATGAAAGGACTAAACCCTGTACTCGTATGCTTAGTACTGTTATAAGCAAATTCTAACATAGGAAGATAATCCTCCCATGAACTTTGTCTTTTGGATACATATGCTCGAAGCATATCCTCCAAAATCTGATTCACTCTTTCAGTCTGGCCATCAGATTGAGGATGATCTGAGGAACTCAAATTCAAAGTTGTTTCCAACTTCTCGAAAACAAGTTTCCAAAAGTCACTCGTAAACTTAGAGTCCCTATCACTGACTATGTCCTGCGGTAACCCGTACAGTCTAAACAATTGCTCGATAAACTGCCGAGCTAATTGCGTAGCTGTAATATTCTTCCGGGTCGGTAAAAATCTAGCCATTTTTGTCAAGCGATCTACCACAACCCAAAGAGAATCGTGGCCTTGATGTGTTCTTGGCAATCCGGTAATAAAATCCATGGAAATACTTTCCCACTTATTTACCTGGGATTTGCAAAGGATGCAACAACCCAGCCTGTCTAAAGCGTTCAGCTTTATTTGCCTGACAAATCTGACACTTGAGAACATAATCTTCTACATACCCTTTCATCTTCGGCCAATAAAAAGTGTGTTTCACTAATGATAATGTCCTGTGTACCCCAGGGTGTCCAGCAGAAGGGGCGTCGTGACACTCCTTAAGAATCTTGGACCTAATGTCCGGAATCTGTGGTACACAAATTTTGTCATTACGGAACAGTAAACCATTCCGAATCATCCACTGACCTCCTGCAGCCTGAATGGTAGACTGCGCAGTCACCGAGTCTTGGTCAATCAATGAGCTCCCGTCCTGGATCTTCTGCCAAAATGGACCAAAATAACTATCAGTCCTGCAAAGCCCTCTCAATGACTGAAATAAGTCAGTAGAAATCTCGGTGAACGACAAAGTATTCACCTCTCTAATCCGACTAAGCGCATCTGCAATATTATTCATGGACTCTTTCCGATAACGGATCTCAAAATCAAAATCTTGCATTAACTCTGCCCAACGAACTTTCCTGCCTCTCAAATCATCCGCATCACACACATACTTGATTGACTGATGATCAGTCAATACCACAAAGTTGGAGCCATATAAATAATGTCTCCAAACCTTGAGAGCATGAATCACAGCATAAAGCTCCTTCTCAAGGGTTGCCCAACGAGATTGAGTGTCGTCTAGCTTTTTACTTTCAAAAGCAACCGGTCTACCATCTTGAAATAAAGCAGCCCCGATAGCATAGTCACTGGTATCAGTTTCAAGAACATAAGGCCGACTAGGATCAGGCAATGCTAAGATAGGTGCTTCCTTGACTTTATCTTTCAAAAGTCTGAAGGCCATATGCAAATCGTTATTCCAAGTGATAGGCTGATTGGACTTACGTCCACGACCTTTCAATAAGTCGGTCATCGATAGTGTGAGCTGAGAGTACTCCCGTACAGATTTCCTAAGAAAAACTACAAAACCGAGAAAAGAACGAAGTTGTTTCACTGTTCGCGGTATAGGCCAGTCCAAAACCTTCTGAACTCGGTCATAGTCAATGCTCAATCCATCTCTAGTGATCTTGCGTCCCAAGTAAATGATGTCGGTCATAAAGAACTCACATTTACTCAATTTAGCATATAGTCGATTCTGTCTCAAAATAGATAAGACAATCGTGAGGTGTCTGACATGATCCTCAAGAGTACGGCTATATATCAAAATATCATCCAGGAACACCACCACAAATTTCCCTAAATGTTCACGAAAAGATCGTTCATCATTTGCTGGAAAGTGGCTGGAGCATTGGTTAACCCAAAAGGTAATACGAGAAACTCGTAATGGCTATACCTAGTCCGAAAGGCGGTTCTTTCGACATGCCTTTCATGAATACGTATCTGGTGATAGCCAGTACGCAAATCTATCTTCGTGAAATATTTCGCTCCTGCTAACCGGTCAATTAGGTCATCTGATCTAGGGAGAGGATAACGGTTCTTAATAGTCAGCTTGTTTAATCTTTTGTAATCTATACACATTCTCCAAGTATTGTCCTTCTTTCTCCTAAGCAACACAGGTGCACCCCAAGGTGATTTACTTGGACGGATCTGGCCCATCCTCAAATAATCTGCGAGTTGTTTAGCCAACTCATCTTCCTCAGCTTGGCTCATCCTATAAGGTGGAATACTCACAGGATGAGCACCAGGGATCAAGTCAATACGATGATCTACTGCCCGTTCAGGTGGTAAACCTGATGGCAGTTCCTTAGGAAATACATCTTGAAACGAATCAAGTATCTTCTGTAATTCTTTGCTTTCAAACACACTTAATTCATTCACATCCATGGAAGGGATGAGAAAAGAAGAAAGTGAAATCAAGACACAATGGAAAGCGGTGTACAAAGAAGAATTCATTATATTTCTAAAATCAATTGTATTTACAAGAGGTCCCTGAGAGGGATGAATACAATCACCTAAAATACTATACTTGGTGTCCCTATGCTGAAAAGAAAAAATATGACTAGACCAATCTATCTGGACGTCAAGAGTCTTAAACCACTCAATCCCTAATAAGAAGTCTACATTTTCCAGATGCATAACATAGCATTCCAGAGTATCTTTGTAGTCCTGAATCTGAATTGGAAGCATCTCGACCTTGCGATCCCAAACTTGTTTTCCCGCAGGTAGACGTACCTCATAGGTATGGTCGCTGAGTGTCGTGTCAAGACTCAATTTCTGCACAAGTTTGTAGTTAACAAAGTTATGCGAACTGCCAGGGTCTAAAAGAATGTGAATTTTATGGCCATTCACTTCTCCATAAACTCGGAGAAGATCATGCATGCCAAATACTTTAGAATTGAACAGACAATCAGAACAAGTACGAGGGCGAGAAAGTACAGTAATTGACGTACCTGTCAAAGACAACTGGTTAGCTGCCTTTGGCTTGAGTCCTGCGTTTGACTTGGTACCCTTTTGCTTCGGGCACTCATTACGCATGTGTCCTTTTTCTTCGCAGATAAAACAACGTCCTTCCTTCTTGAGCTTCAAAGTCCTAAGGAGTCGTTTCTTCTTCGCTGGTGTCGAACTTGTATTCTTCGAAGGTTGGTCTGAAGACTTGCCTTCAGTCGTGTTAGCCATAGGTGCGGAGAACTTTCTTTTATGCTTGTTCCCCTGCTCGGTAACGGGTTTCGACTTGGAAGAGACCATCGTATCATCATAGATACGAGCTGAATGAATGGCCTCGTCCAAAGTTTTACATTTATTATTTTTAACCTGTAATCGGTACGAGTCGGGTAAACCACCTACGAAAAACCCCAAAAGAGTAGTGGGATCCATCTTTGTAGCTTTCATCTGCAAGTCACGAAATTTCTGGAGGTAGACCTCATAAGTGAGGTGCTGCGAGGTCATGGTCAAAGCTGAAAACCGGGCAACAACATCGTAGTCATCCTCTTTCTTGAGGAATTCTTTCTTGAAGATATCTTCAAATTGTGCCCAAGTCGTTGGCTTTGGGTGAAGTTCCTTCCACCAAAGCAAAGCTTTGCCGGACAGGAAACCTGCTGCTAACTGTATCTTCTTTCCATCATCATATGGATGAAACTGAAAGTGAACTTGCCACTTGTGTAGCCACGTGTCCACGATCTCCTTGGTTCGCTGCTTTTGCTCGTCCCCAAACGGTTCCGGAGTAATATTGGGGCCTAAAGCTGAAGCCAAGGTATCCATTCCCGAAAAAGTAGAGAGGGTAGTGGTTAATAGAGCGATGGAGTTCTGCAAAGCCTGCATCTGGGCTGCGATTTGTGCCTGACGTTCCGCCGAAGAAGCTTGGAGAGCTACTTTGAACTCTTGGAAATCTGATTTTGACACAAACTCGTCAAAAAGATCGGCATCAGTGCCTTCCGTTAGCTGGCAAGCCTTCGCGTTCCACGAGGGGCTCCAACTCTGATTCTTGGGTCTACATCGTGAAGAGGGTACGCGGAGAGAAAATTCGATCTTTGCACAATGAAAGTGCGAACGAACTCGAGAGCTTGAGAGCTTGAGAACTTGAGAACTCGAGAACTCGAGAGATATGTGACAAGAAGCCCACGTGAGGGGGATTATAAAGGTTTCCCAAAAGCCAAAAAAAACTCGAAAAGCTAGGCTTAGCTTTTGCTTTAGCTTTTGTGTTTTTTTTTTCCGTGAATATATATATATATATTTTAATATATATATATATGGATATATATATATTCTCTAGTCTTAAAAAATAAAAAATAAAAACCTTGGAAACCTTAGAGAGAAGAGGACTTTTAAACCTTTAAAAAAAAATAAAGTTTAAACTCCCCTAAAAAAAACCCAAAAACGAAAGCACTAAAACGATGCTTTCCTTACGTGTTTTTTTTTTCGCTTCCCTCTTAATCTGCTGGCGTCCGGGGCTACTGGCGTCTCCGTCGGCGGCCAATTTGCATGGCGGCTGCTGGCGTCACCAAGCTGCGGTCGTCAACCACTGCCGGCCGCCTGATCGCCGTCGACGGCTGCTGCTGACACGCTGTCCGCGTGGGCCTGGGTATGGCAGCGTGGCTGGGCTGGCTACGCAGGCCTGGTCGCCTAGCGTAGGCCTGGGCGCTGCCCGCGTTGGCTGCGTAGGCCTGGCCTAGGCGCTGCCTGGCTGGTTGCGCAAGTCGCTTGTCTTGGCATGCTTGGCTGCCCGACTGCCCTACAGGCCTAGTCCGCCAGGTGATGCACCCGCCCGCCTGCAACTTGCCTGCGTGCCTGCCACGTCTACAGAACCCCGCCAGCTCTTCTCTCGCTCTCTCTCTCATGCGCCAAAAAGCTACGAAAAGCATTATGCTTTTTTTTTCTTTTTTTTCCTGTTTCTCTCCCTGCAAATTATGCGTATGCACAACAAAACAGGCCTCTTCTTTGCCAAGCAAAAAGACCCTACTTCTTGCAAAACAATCAACCCTTCTAAGACTACCATCTCCCATCAACATGGGGTTCTTTGATGAAGAAAAAACACATACAAATCTGAAACTGCAGTATGCACAGAAAAAACAGCAAGTTTTTTAACACATACCGTTCTTCGACCTCTTCTTCTCTACCTACCGACTTGCTCGTTCACGAGGTATGCTCTGATACCACTGTCAAATCCCCACGGATCCCCTCGTGATCGATCTTGGTTCGAAACTCGAATCCTGCAAACAAACGAACAACAAACAAGCAAGGGGGTGCAGGCCTGACTCACCTCCCAACCATGACAGCCGTGGGCAAGCCCACAATCTTGGCTGTCCCCACCGAGCCACGAGCTGAGCTAACTAGGATGACGTACCGACCAATCTCCTCCTCACGACGTCCCATACCGCCGCGAAGCTGCCCTCGCGGGCCTCGAGATTTCTGCCGGCCTTGGCTGCATAAAGCAGGTGCATGTCTGCACTAGATCCAGGCTCCAAGACCATAGAGCTCTCACAAACTCGCGAGACTCTCTATATTATAATAACTAACCTTGGCCACCCTTTTATAGGCTCTTGGCCGGTCATCGGGCGTCCACACTTGGCCGCCTGCCCGTCCATACTTGGGTGTCCGCCCGTTAGTATATCCCTAACTCAGCTCGTCAATTAGCCTGCCTAGTTCCAAGCTTCCCCAAGCCTCGAAACTAGTCTTGCATGCGTATAGCACACGGTAGATACGCACTGTGCACATGACACTGTGTTTCCCTCTGATTAGCCAAGACCATTCAGTAGGGCAGCCTTGAGCACACATCTAGCATATCCCATGTACATGGTTCCACAATTCAGCACAAACATACATCCACTGTCCAATCTCTGTTTCCACCCTTTCAATCTGCCATACCCCTCCTCTCACAAGAGGCCAGATAGCACAATTCTGCAGCAGACATAAGCCAATGGAAAGAAAGAATGATGGACAAGTTCAGAGCTTACCAAATCAGCACGTGGTTCTACACTCGTGAGGCCAATCGTACCAGTCTGTACATGCCAGAGATTGTCTGTACTTTTCCTCCCTGCAACCACTTGACTGTTTCACCAACCAAGCTCTGGAAAAGCTCTGCCTGCAAATGTCCAAGTTTGAACAGAACTGAGAACAGCTGTACCTGTCCGTACAGGTCAGTAAAACCCTACTGTACCTGTCCGTACAGTCTCTGCAACACCTGACTGAATCTGTCTGTACAGAACAGTACGGACTGTGCTGCCGTCGCCTGAGTCTGCCTGTTCGCCTGCTGTACCCGACTGTTCCAGCTGGTACAGTTCTGCACCTGCAACCAGCCGCTTGTGTCAGCAGTAGTACAGCCGCCTGTACCTGGTGTACGGTTCTCTGATGGCTTCACCTGCACCAGCCAGCAACAGAGCAGCAGCCTCCTGAACCAGCGCTGCCTGTACCCGCAGCCACCGTACTCTGTACCTGTCGTCCGTACAGAGCTGTACGGCCTGTTCTTCAAAAACTCACAGCAAAACAACAACCACACCCTATGCAGCAGTCGACCAGCTTCTCTCCCACGCATGAAGCTTGCACGTTTTCCAAAAAGCTAGAGAGAGAGATGAGAGAGGCGTGTAACTCCAAAAGTGGAGTGGCCTCTCTCCAAAATTATCCTAGGCCCCCAACTTTAATAATTATTAAAGTTCCCTAGGGGCCACTAAGGCCTAGGGTCCACCCATGTTTCAAACATTAGAATTCATTAATGTTTTGGTCCCCCTTCACACGTGAAGATGTCCACACATCATTCTCTTTGTCCGGGCACCCCAAATGTGAATCATTTAATATTTTTGCTCAGCAACCACCATGCCCACACTTGTGCTGTTCCAGTTTCACAGGGTCATGACATACCCCCCTCTTGAAAAATGGCAAGCGTCCTCGATTGCATTCTGGTGATACAGCAAAATATCCAAAGTGAAATATACAATATGGCAAGATCAGCGTCCCAATCTCTCTAAGCCATACACATGTAACATCATTCACTGCAAACCAATGGCGTAGTAGTAGTCCAAGTTGTATACCACTGTGAACCATACACAACCACAATACCCAATGTGACTGGTACACATATATCATAGAAGTCCCATAAACAGATGTACTGTCAGCCATCAGTACCTTCGGGTGAGACAAAAACTGCACCAAGCGACCTCTAGATGTCATATGAGCCTCTCTGTATCAAGGGAGTGGAGGTGCTACCCCCCTCTTGAGCATCAAGCAATGCTCCAGACCCATGCTCTGCTGAACCTGAATGAGCCATAACAAGAGTCGGCTCCAACTCAAAGGCATCGAGATAAAGCCTCAAAACCTGAGGTGAATCTGTTAAGTCACCTTCCTCCATCCACTTCGCATCCATCGGTGAATAGTTCTTGAACTTCACAAGATAGCGACGGGAAACTTTACCTCGTACCTTTCTTTCCTTATGTTCCAGTATCTGCTCTGGAATAAGAACCTCATCAAGTTTCTCAACTTTCGGCTGAGCCTCATCTGATACTTCCTCGGGCACATCCCCACGGAAAGGTCTAAGGAGACTCACGTGAAATCGATTGTGAATCCTCCAGTGATCTGGTAGCTTCAAGCGATAGGCCACCTCACCAATCTTTTCCATTACCTAAAAAGGCCCATAATAACGCATGCTCAACTTAGGGAATAAGCGCTCTTTACCCTTCATCTTCTTGAGCCTAGCCTTTTCAAATCGCAAAAGAACCCAATCACCCAATGCAAACTCTAATGCACGTATGTGACGGTCTGTTGCTTTCTTTTGCTTTTGCTGAGTTTTCTGGAGTGCCAACTTAACTCTCCGTTAAGCTTCATCCATGTTTTCCACATACTGATCAGCCTCAAAGATCTTATCCTTTGTATGCAAAATGGGTGGTACCTTCTTCCCTCCTTCCACAATCTCAAAAGGTGCCTTGCCCGTCGAGGTATGAACGGTGTTGTTATATGCAAACTCCACCAAAGGAAGATACTTTTCCCATTGTTGCTTGTGCTTTGACACATAACACTTAAGAAGATCTAACACTGTAGAGTTGGCCTCTTCCGATTGACCATCTGTTTGTGGATGAAATGATGATGAAAACTTGAGAGTTGTACCCAGGTTGTCAAACAACCCTCTCCAGAACAAACTAGTCATCCGTGGATCACGGTCACTAATGATAGACGTAGGCAAGCCATGATACTTGAAGATGTTCGCCATGAACAACTTCACCATATTATCAACTTTGATCGTCTTACGCACGGGAATGAAATGAGCCTGCTTACTGAACCTGCATATGATAGTCCAAATGCCATCATTGCCCGTTTGTGTCCGTGGCAGATCAAATATAAAATCCATGGCAATGCTCTCCCAAGGTCTATCTGGAATAGGTAAAGGCTGTAATAACCCTGGTGTCTTTTGACGGTCAAACTTTACCTTCTGACATACGATGCATTGCCTTACAAAAGCATCAACATCTCTTCTCAAGGTTGGCCAATAAAAGAAAGTCTCCACTGCTTTTACCGTGGCGTCAATACCTCTATGACTTGCATACGGTGGAGCATGACTTTCAATCATAACCTTGAGTCGCAATGGCCTGGTAACACACAGTCTGCCATGCATCAACAAAAACCCATCTGTGAGAGTATAATGCTCATGCCGCTGACCCTCAGATATCTGATCATACAACCTTTCAAAGTCCTCATCATGGGCATACTGCTCTTTCATTTCATCAAGCTCATGATGATAGGCAAGTGAAACTGCTGAGACCTGTGGCTTGCGTGACAAAGCATCTGCCACTACATTCTTTTTGCCTTCCACATGCACAATCTGGAAGTGAAACATAGACAAAAAGTTTGCCCATCGCATATGCTTCTCTGAAAGCTTAGTTTACGTGAGGAAATAACGCAAGGTTTGATGATCTGTCTGCACAGTGAAATCAGTCCCAAACAAATAGTGTTTCCATGTAGAAAGAGCATGAATTACAGCCAGCATTTCTTTCTCATAAACCTGTAAATGCTTCTCGGCATCTTGCAATATTCTACTCTCATAGGCTATCACATGTCCTTCCTGCATGAGAACTGCCCCAATGCTACTTCCACATGCATCACATTGGACAACAAAAGCCTTTCGGAGGTCCGGTAATACCAATACTGGATCCGAAGTAAGCTTTTCTTTAAGCTTTTTGAAGGCTGTAATTTCCTGATGAGCCCATCTAAACGGAGTTGCCTTCTTTGTTAAGGCATGAAGAGGCGAAGCAATTTCAGCAAAATACCATATGTACCGCCTATAATAGGAACACAATCCCAAAAAGCTGCGTACATCATGCACGGTCTTCAAATCTGGCCAATTAAGAATTGCTTCCACCTTCGCTGGATCCATACGGACTCCATGCTTAGACACAATATGTCCCAAGAAGTGTATCTCTTGCAAGAAAAACTCGCTCTTCTTGCCATTAATAACCAGCCTATGGTTCCTGAGTTCTGCAAACACAATGGCCAAATGCCTTCTATGCTCCTCCTCAGTTTGTGAATGCACAATCATATCATCAAAGAATGTGCCCACAAACGCTCTATGAGCCGGAAAATCCTGTCCATCATTCTGTTAAATGTGGCAGGTGCATTTGTCAAACCAAAGGGCATAACCAAAACTCATACAACCCAAACGTGGTTCGAAATGCTGTCTTATGCACATCCTCGGGTCTAATACGTATCTGATGATACTCGCTTTTCAAGTCAATGCGACTAAAGACCGTGGAGCCCTGTAAGCGGTCCAAAATGTCATCGATCCTCGGAATGGGGAATTTATTCTTGATGGTATTCTTGTTGAACGCCCTGTAATCAATACACATGCGCCAAGAACCATCCTTCTTTTGCACTAAGAGTACAGGTGAGCAAAAGGGTGATGAGCTAGGCTGTATCAACCCTTTATTCAGAAGCTCCTGTACCTGACTCATAATTTCTTCTTGTTGGGCTGCACTAACATGGTACGGCGGTCTATTTGGTGGAGTACTACCAGGAATTAGATCAATGGCATGATCTTCTGGCCTCTCCGGAGGAAGTTCCCCTGGCAATGACTCGGAAAAACAATCTTGGAACCCACATAAGAAATCAGTCCTGTCCTTATCTAACAGAGACAAATTAGACTTAGACTCATCATCTTTTGCATCCTTTACATAAATCAAGTATGCGGAAAGATGCTTTTTCATTACTGATGAAATTGCCGAAGCTGATACAATAGGAACAGATTTCCCTTTAAGTTTTACATCCAAAACATGTTCTTTGCCTCTATGAGTCAGAGTGATCTTCCTATTGTATGTATCCACCACCGCATGTACTCTGTGGCACCATGGCATTCCCAACAAAACATCACATCCATCAAGTGGCATGATGAAAAACTCTTCGCTGTCCCCATAACCCTGCAAATGAAGCCTGAGCTTCCCAATGATAGGAGTGACGGGTTCTGCATACCCTGGACAAGCCATGTTAGCCTCATATAACGGCCCCCTCCTCTGCACGAATCTCCAATTGGCCAGCCAAATCTGGTGAAATGAAGTTGGCTCGAGCACCTGTGCCAAAGAATATCAAGGCATTTTGATCTCTCACTTTGCCCCATGCCCTGCACAACTCTGTCTCTTCACCACCTGGCTGTTTCCCAACAAGATCAGGAACTAACCCTGCAGAAGGTTTTGGTTTCTTTGACTTGGGCTCTCCTTTATTGTCAGAGTCTTTTTGGGACTTTCTCTTGGGACAATTAAAAGACATATGTCCCTCTTCTGTACAGTAAAAACATTTCCGAGCATCCCTCAAAGCCTGTCTCTCCTCAGAAGTTCTCTTGGGCATTGGCAACTTCTTATATCGCGTCTCTGTAGACCCTTTTGCATCACGTGAAGCATGCCCAGACTTTTCAGATTTCTTGCTCGAGTTCTTACTGCCTTTAAATCCAGATGAGACTCCAGTGAGTAACGCATTAGCTGTCATAGCATTCTCTATCATCTGTGACATGTTCGTTACTCGAGTCTTGATACAATAGTCACGCACTTCCTTGGGCAGCCCACAACAATATTTCTCTACCTGCTCAGACAAAGGCACTGCACGGTAAGAAGTAACTGGGAGTAAAGCATCCCAAAACTTCTTGTTATAATCTTCAAGATTGTCACACTTTGATGCATCCAACTTGTGCCATGCTGTCATTACATCCACCTCAAAAGTAGATGTGAGCCATACGGAAGAGAACACCTGTTTAAATTGTACCCAAGTAGTTGGTGCTGTGCCCTGCAGAAGAAGAGTAGACCACCACTGTAATGCATTGCCTTTGAGAAAAGTCGCAGCTTTCCTCACTTTAGAGGACTCCGTGTAATTACCACCAGAAAAAGGAGCATCAAACTGCTGTAAAAAGGTAAGTGCTTTTAATTTATCTTTGGCTCCACTGAATGTATCAAATTTCACAGCAGCTCCCCCTTCCTTATAATCCTTCGCCTTACCCATAGGCCTTACCCCCAGCATTCATGCCCATCATAGGGTCAACATTACCCATTCCCACACCTGGCATGCCATACATTCCAGCCATGTTTCCAAACATTCCATTATGCATATCGGGCTGCATGCCACCATACATATTTGCTTGCAATCCAGGTTGCATGCTCCCAAACATGTTTCCTTGCATTCCGGATTGCATACCACCATACATATTCCCCTGCATTCCAGGCTGAAAGTTAGCTCCAAAAGTCCCTGGCATACCCATGCCTCCCCTGAGGATAACCCCCAGTCATAGATTGGAACACAGAGCCACCACCAAAATAACTTGGATGCATAGTCTGCTGAGGAATAGATGGCTGTCCGAAGAAAGAACTCTGAGAGTTAGCACCAAAAGCATGCTGCATGTTCGGAAATTGTCCAAAAGATGGATCCTGTGGGAAGGCACAACTATGACCCTGAGGAAGGTTCTTAGAACGCACCTTCTTCTTCTTCTTTTCAGGCTCTGTACGGGATCTCATAAATTCAGCAAACTTCTCACTTTGTGTGAGCTGCATAAACACATCCATAACACCAGCCAAACGATTTTTAAACTGAGCATCATCTACCTCTTTACTAGGCACATCTTCTGGCTGTGTTACATCCTCATATTGCTCATCATCTGCAGCCCGTTCTCCTACAAGAATATCCTCAGATTCATTTCTCTCAGGAGAGGTCTCTTGCTCTTCCTCTTCATGATAAAAATATTCGTCTTCTGTATCAGACATGTTGCTGAATTTTTCAGTGATGACTTTCCTCGAGTCAACCACGAGCTCATCCCCTTAAGAAAGTTGATGATGGGTCCCGGCGACGGAACCTTGAAACCGGCCTCTGGTAGAAACCAAAGTGCGGTAGACTAGCAGTCACCCTTCCACTTGTAGTCCAGATATAAAAACAAATTTAATTGGAGCTAGAGTGCCCCAAATCTGAAATGAGAACGACACCTGTTGGCCCCAAAGCTTGGCGCCCCTTTCGGTATTTCTTTATTCAAATTCAAAAAGATGTAAAGCTGAGTACAACAAAACCAGCCAGGAGAATACACCTGTATGTTCAATCTGGCAGTCCACAAGACCTCTTAGCACTTTCAATCTGCCATACCCCTCCTCTCACAAGAGGCCAGATAGCACAATTCTGCAGCAGACATAAGCCAATGGAAAGAAAGAATGATGGACAAGTTCAGAGCTTACCAAATCAGCACGTGTTTCTGCACTCGTGAGGCCAATCGTACCAGTCTGTACATGCCAGAGACTGTCTGTACTTTTCCTCCCTGCAACCACTTGACTGTTTCACCAACCAAGCTCTGGAAAAGCTCTGCCTGCAACAACTGTCCAAGTCTGAACAGAACTGAGAACAGCTGTACTTGTTCGTACAGGTCAGTAAAACCCTACTGTACCTGTCCGTACAGTCTCTGCAACACCTGACTGAATCTGTCCGTACAGAACAGTACGAACTGTGCTGCCGTCGCCTGAGTTCGCCTGTTTGCCTGTTGTACCCGACTGTACCAACTGGTACAATTCTGCACCTGCAACCAGCCGCTTGTGTCAGCAGTCGTACAGTCGCCTGTACCTGTTGTACGGTTCTCTGATGGCTTCACTTGCACCAGCCAGCAACAGAGCAGCAGGTGCCTGAACTAGCGCCGCCTGTACCTGCAGCCACCGTACTCTGTACCTGCTGTCCGTACAGAGCTGTACGGCCTAGCTGTATGGCCTGTTCTTCAAAAACTTACAGCAAAACAGCAACCACACCCTATGCAGCAGTCGACTAGCTTCTCTCCCACGCATGAAGCTTGCACATTTTCCAAAAAGCTAGAGAGAGAGAGATGAGAGGCGTGTAACTCCAAAAGTGGAGTGGTCTCTCTCCAAAATTATCCTAGGCTCCCAACTTTAATAATTATTAAAGTTCCCTAGGGGCCACTAAGGCCTAGGGGCCACCCATGTTTCAAACATTAGAATTCATTAATGTTTTGGTCCCCCTTCACACCTGAAGATGTCCACACATCATTCTCTTTGTCCGGGCACCCGAAATGTGAATCATTTAATATTTTTGCTCAGCAACCACCATGCCCACACTTGTGCTGTTCCATTTTCACAGGGTCATGACATGGAGGATTTAGGGCGCTAAGGACATTCATACCACCGGTGATCGCCAGAACAAATTGTACAAAGGCCTGGACAACTAGGTTGGGATGAAGTGGCAGTGGATGAAGAGGTTTGTTGTCCTAAAGAGGTTTCTCGCTTGAAGTTGTGCCGATCATTGCTACGACGGTCCTGTCGGGACCGATCTCGGTTTCTACTGCCAGAAGATTCGGTCTGAGAGGACCCTGTGTTTGACGCGGGAGCTTGCCCGGAGAAGCGTGACCGGAAGGACTGTTGTCCAGAATATGGTCGCCGAGAGTTGGGTTGTCAAGGATTGGGACGTTGGGGTTGGCTAGTCCCATTGGGTCGATTCCGTTGGTAAGAACGGGCGCCGGAGGAAAATTTCCTGGGAGGATGCTTGTAATCACTAATGCGCTCGACATACGAGATTGCTTCATCCAGAGTGGCAGGATTGTACTTGTGGACTTCGTCTTCGATCGTGGGTTCAAGCCTGTCAATGAAGCTGTGAAGCTGGTCAGAGGGGCTTAGTGTCTCTATCTCCAGAGCGAGTTTTTGAAACTCTGAGATGTACGCGGCCACGGAGCCAGTTTGACTCACGCGGCGGAGAGAAGACCTGGCATGAAAGTTCGCATTGGTAGGCTCAAAAGCCTTGGCGAAGAGCACACCGGAATTTATCCCACATTGGAGTAGACTTGCCATTTGAAATCCTGCGTCGCAGGCCACCAAAGGAAGGCGGTATCTTTCAAGAGGGTACTGGCCAATGCAACCTTTTTATTTTCGGGCAATTCGGTATTTGAGAAATAAACCTCCATCTGGTAGAGCCAGTGATCGATTAACCGCTTATCGTGGCGGCCATTGTAGGGCTCAGGTAACTTGATATCCATCTTTCTTGTCTGTGTTGTGGTCATTAATTTATACAAAAGTTGGAGTTCAACATTGTCTACCTCGGCGGTCGGATCGGGAGGAGTTGAGGGATCGTTCTGTTGGCCCACTGAGGATGATGATGATGATGTTGGAGAACGCGAACGACACGCTCGCTGTGACTTCTTGGATCCCTCGCGCTGGTGTTGGTGCCGTTGTTGCATGTCTTCCATTTGTGATCGCATTGATGCCATACCGTCGAAAAGGGCCCGTTGCAACTCCTCCATCCGTTGTTGAAGAGTGGTCATCTGCAAGGCCTCTATCTAAGGATCGACAGGTGGCACATGGAGAACTCAGAGAGAGTACTGAGGTGAAGCAGGAAAGGTCGACCCGAAATGTAGGATGGAAGGAACAACTGCTAGAGAGGCAGTAACGGGATCCTCGTACTGGAAGTCGGGGTCCTCCACTTCCTCGGGATCGTCCTCGGAGGTTACTTCGTCTGCTTCCCCTTCTTCGTTTGGTTCCGCCAAAGAGCTGGGCATCGGAGATAATGGAGTATAATCGGGGATGAAGATCTCGCAGTAGAATGTCACAGGAGGGCACGTGGAGGAGATATTGCGGAGGCCATCCACACTGCACTTTGGAAGAAAGTACCGTGACAGAAAGTACTCGAAATGAGCAAGGTGCAGTGGCTCGCAGGTGAGGAAAATAGTCCAGATCGCCCAAGTGTCGGGTTCGGTTACATGCGGGCTGTGGACATGTATGCGGTACACTGTGAGGCCGGGGCTACTGGGATAGGAGAGTCCGGGAGACTTGGAATCCACCTAGCATCGGCGGAAAGTGGCACCGGTTCCGGAGTGGGGGCACGAGGAGGGCTGTGTTCGGGAAGAAGAGCCTCGGGGATCTCGTCGATGTAACCAGGTAGGAGATGTGCATGTAGGGCTCCTCCGGAAAATTGTCCATGAAGCATGCACGTGGATGGCGAGAGCGCGCACACAGTGTGGCGTGGGCAGAGCCGGGAGAGGGGATGAAGGCAGACGTGTAGTTGGCGGCATCCTGACAGCCGAGTGGAGGATGGTCGCGGAATCGCCAACAGAAAGGGGGGCGCTTCACACTCGCGTTGAATCGCCAACGGAAGGGGGGGTTCGGTTCACACTAGGGCACATCCTTTTTTTTTTAAATTAGAGACCCAAGTGTCAATTTTATTTATTTATTTAAATGGTGTAAAGGTGACGGTGGCCTGGATCACGTAGCCGACCGGAGGAAGGGTGCGCCGCTTTGAAAAGGTGCCGCCAGCTACTATGCGAAGAGGTGGAGGGTACTCAGCAGAGGGGGGGTTCTTGCCATGCAGCGAACGACTACCATCACCGGCAGCAGGGAGGGGGGTAATCCAGGTATGCAGCAAGGGTTCCCTCTATGAAACACACAAGTGCGTGTGTATGGGCGTGGTTTTTTTTTTAACATCACCATGGGCAAAGATTTACGCCAAGTCCACCATCGCTTTGCTGCTTCCATACAACACCAAGAAGAGGGGTGGACGAGGGAGTGCCGCGGAGAGGGTGAGGGCTTCACAACCCACGGGTTGGAAAAATTTTGCTCTGATACCACTGTGAGGCCACGAAGTTCCAGCTCTTGACGTGCGACAGAAGGAAACAAGAAGAAAGTTGACTACAGAATTTCTTGTGAAGTGGATGGATTTGGATGAGTCTGATTCCACTTGGCAAACAGATGAAGAAATGCAGCAGTACCCTAATCTTCTTCAGGAGTTCTTTGACAAACGGATGTCTATGATTTGACACATGGGTTTTATTTTAAATGGGAGGGAATGTCACGATTGTGACGTATGTATGTATCAGATACTCTCTTCATTGCTGATTCCTGTTGTTGCAGATGCAAAGAGTAACCAGCCAAGGGAACCCCTACCCTCGATTGGTTGCGACTCTTCGCCAAAGGATGTACCTCTTCATCGAATAGCCACATCCCTTCGACGAATGGTTGTATCCCTTGATGAATGGTTGTGCCTCTACATCGAATAGACACATCCCTTAGCCTAAAGTTATATCCTTTCGTCTATGTTCATGTCCTTACGTCAAAGGACATGCCTCTTCAAATGTGTCTCTTCATCTCCTATATAAGAGACCTATTGTACTCAGTTTAATCATTTCAATTCAATATTCTCTCAAGTGTTCTCCTGAAGGCTCTTGTTCTCTAAGTTAAGTACTTAAGTAGTAATTAGTACACAATATGAGGGATTAACAACATAATCCTCACAGAAACACCCTCTATTGGTCGAAACCAATAGTCTCAAGGACAATCCGACTAAGAGATCGACGTGCTCAAGTAACATGACATGAGCGTCAATTCCTAGTCACAAAAGCTGAATCCAGAGCAAATGGATCATTTGGGTAACTCGAAGCTGACGATGCTACCAGTACTAGAAGTAAGCAACCACTGTCCTAAAGAGTTATCTCGAAACCAGAAGTATCTTTCATTTGACTACCATGCTTTCATCTTGATGTCCTCTATAAATCTGGTCTGGAAAAAACCACAAAACTGCGAAAACCCAAAACCTACTACTGAAGCCTGAACCAAGTAGAACAAACAGTAGTCTCTTCCCAAACAAGAGAAGAACCGATCTTCTAGAAAAGATCATCAATCTGTCCTTCGTCACCTTGGAAGTCTAACTTCCCAAACAGACCTCGGAAAGTCTATGAGTACCTTGGACATGAAAGGAACAATTGTTCCAACAGACCTGGTTATCACACAAGCTAGCATCTATCATAACTGTTTGTATCAAAAGTAAAGTATCTATCCCTCAAAAATGTTGAGATAGCCTTGTGTTTGTAGGCGCAGAGTCTGAATAAAGCCTTGACAATCTGGCGTAGCCCCGTAATCATGGCGTCCCATACCACCATGATACACCCCATACACGTGCTATGATTACTACAAAACACCAGTTTGTGGATCTGTCGCGATCTATCAAAAACAATAAATGCCAATGGCTGACCATGTGCCACAAACTGAAACAAGTTCTCGAAAGGAAGAACTCCAACGAGACTAGTGATCTTAATTCAGTCCCCCAGGGATTAGACAACATTTGTGTACACAAAGAAGAACAACCTTGACCAGCGTCCCGGTCAAAGCATATGTCTAAACCCGGAAAAGCTTGGAAACCAAAACTTGCTTCCAAAAACTTATGCGCATAGTGCAAATTCCTGAATAACCATGATGCAATAGTCTTGGCAAAAGAATAGGCGGGTATATTTGGAATACTGTGAATATCTGTACACTCCTTCTATGGACATAAAACTAGAGGACCATCAAAACCTTAAGGACTGTAAGGTTGAAAAGGAACATATTGGGTATTGTCGCATAACCATCTTGTCATGCAATCTGACACTGAATCCTAACACGTAAATTTAATCTAGATGCCCTCTCTATCAAATATCCGTGTAGTCACAGTGGCAATGTGTGGTCAACTATTCCTCAATCCTACATATGTAGATAAGTCTTGCTTATCAAAGCCCAACAATGAAAACAATGGTCATTCCAATATCCGTAGGGTGTTAGGTTTATGTCTTGCATGGTACAATTCCATGACTAATTCGTGTGTCCGTGAAGTTCTTGGAGTAAAAACTCCCATGTGTACCCCATAACAAACATGTGTACTTGCATAACACGGTACAACTTTGTGCTTTTATTGTTAAACCCTATCTTGCATGTTCCTTGCATGTGAAAAACAGACACATTTACCTCATAACACGCTGGTCCAAAACTGAGATAGAACGAAGCACGTGCATCCGAACCTTGCAAGTACACAAAGTCCCATACAGAACCTAGACATCTTGGAGAGAAAAGAGTCTGAAGTGAGATCGTAGAAAAACATGTCGCCATCACTTGCTGCTGTAGGGCAGCCCACTGACGATCGTATGCCTCTCTCCAGACAACCTACATGTGGCTGTCCACAACCTTTGGCTGCGTGCGCCCTCATGCATGGTGTAATGTGGACTATGTTAGAATATGCAGCGGAGATGAAGACAAGATCTGAAAACACTAGAGCAAGTGCATTCCAGAAAATCACAGAAATAGAGAGAGAGAGAGAGAGAGAGAGAGAGAGAGAGAGAGAGAGAGAGAGAGAACCGTATAACTCTGTTAGCACTTTCATCCTCAGTTTCTGCTCTTTTGTGGTGCCCATTTGGTCCCCTTTTGTATGGCCCTTGCTTGTGGGCTGGCCACCCCTTTTTTACTATTTTTCTGGGATTTTTCCGAGCCATTCTGGCATTTTTCCAGTTGGCCATGTCCAACAGCTCCAGTCGGCCTGTTTATGAGCTCCAGTCGGCTAGCACTTCCCCACTATAAATAGTGGGTTATGGCCTCTCATTTCTCATTCAGTCTTGTACATATTTTGCTCCCTCACTTATGAGACTGACAGTGTCTCTTGCTTGGGACTGTTTTGGTTCAGTATATTCAGCATAGTTTGCTCCATATCTCTCTCTCTCTTGCACTCTTTGTTCAGCACATTCTAGTGCCACTCTGCTTCCGCTCTGTGCACTCTTTCATGGTATCATCTCTCCTGGTTTAGCAACCTTTCTGCTGCCCCAGATTCAGCCCTGTTTTCAGCACCTACTCCTCTGCGTTTTCTTCCAGATTCATAGCTTTTGCTGCTGCGTTTTCTGGACAGCACCCTGCTGGTCGCTTTTCCTTAAGATTGGCTTCACCAATTCAGCCATCTGGCTCTTATTGATCAGCGTTTCATTGCCCGCTTGGAGATTGGACTGCAGGCGACCTGTTTTCTCCAGGACAGCACTTGTTCACTGCTGCGTTTTCCTCTCCAGTGGCCCTTTCCCTTTGCAGAGGGGGCTTGTGGTGTTGCAGGCTTTGGTGGCACTCTTGGTACCTATGGAGGACACCTTTTCTTCAGAGTTTGTGCATTTCTTGAGATTGAGCTCAAGCTTTTGTGATGGTTGCTCCCACTTCTCTTCATATGTTTGCTGAGTTTGCCAAGTTGGATGGTTCCAACTACACCCTATGGAAGGTGAAGGTGAAACCGGCCTTGCGTGGCATGGATCTCTGGGATTGGCTTGTTACACCGGCCAATGCCACCCCTCCCACCCTTGCTTCCGGTGGTGTGACTCAGGCACAGATTGATATTTGGCAGTTGAATGATCGATGTGTTTTCTCCTTCTTGATGTTGAACTGTCAAGATGCCGTTCTCTCTCATTTGCGTACAGTAGATGCTGCACATGAAGTTTGGAAGGCTTTTGCAGATCTCTATGAGATTAAGTCTCCGGGTCGAATTTTGGCATTGGAAAAGCAACTTATGAACTTATCAGTTTTTGCGTTTCCATCTTTATCTGCTTTCATCTCGAAGATGAAAGATCTCTGGGACGAGCTTGCTGTTTGTGGCAAGGACATCTCCACAGAGGATATGGCTATTCGGCTGCTCTCCAAACTTCCAGAGAGGTTTGATGCATACTTTCAGTCTCTGGTTTCTTCTCCTCATCTTGTTCCAGTTACTTGGGAGGAAGTTCTTCCCTCCGTTATGCAGATTGAGTCTCGCTTTTTGAGGAGCGGACTGGCACCTCCGGTGGCCCTGATGGAGCTTTGGCAACACGAGATAAAGGGAAGACCCAACAAAAGAAAGGAAAAGGGGGTTCTGACAAGAACTCCAAGGATTCCGATAAGGATAAAGACAGCAAATCTTCAAAGAATAAGGACATTGAATGTCATTATTGTGGCAAGAAGGGTCACAAGTCACCCCAATGTCGCAAAAAGAAGCGTGATGAAGCAGCAAAGAACTCTTCCTCAACGGCGGTGTCTCAACCCAAGAAGGATGATGGCATTCTTCTCTTAGCAGGTACTAGGCGTATACTTGCTCTTGTGACTTCTCAGTCACGGTCTTGGATTGTTGATAGCGGTGCTAATATTTGTCCTACACCATGACCCCATTGTGAGCCCTAGTCCAAGGACATGTCTAGCACGAGCAGCGTCCTTGCCTGCTGCCAACATCTGGCAAGCCAACCACCATCTGGTTCCGAAAAGCTCGCCGCAGTGCATCCACATTTAAGTGGCCAAAACGAAAGTGCCATAGATCTTCGACCTGAGAACCTGTCAATGAGGAGAGTGCAGAGAGCTTGTAGATACCATTCTCCACACCGCCTTCCCAAACAACTTGGCCAGTCTCATGGTCCCGTAGAGCAACTGAATGCTCCTCAAATTCCACCCGAAAGCCAGTCTTGCATACTTCATGCACTGACAGAAGATAAAAACCAAGAGCAGGGACATAAAGAACACGGGAGGCATGCTTGCCGTCGGGAATAATCTCCATCCGGCCCTCACTGTGTATCGGAATGGTGGAGTTGTCGCCAATGAAAATGCGACCTGATTGCCGTTTCAGATCCAAAAAGAAGTCACAGGACGAAGTCATGTGCCTGGAAGCACCACTGTCAAGAATCCATTCCTGGGTATCCTTTGCGGTGAAGCCAACTGCCTCCTCGCTTGAAGACAATGAAGCATCGGAGTCCATCATCTCTAAGTGCACAAATGCAGGAGTCTTTGCAGCTGAGGCTGCAGAATCAGCACTCTTCCCAGTCCGCTCAGGACACTTCCTCCAATAGTGGCCCTTCTCGCCACAATCATTGCAGGACCGCTCGGCCTTCAGTTTCTCTCATTCTGTGTCAGGCTTCTTCTCAGAAGACTTCTCCGGTGAAGCCTTCCCTCTGCCCTTGTTGTTATTCCGGCCTTTCGGCCGTTGGCCAGTTAAGGCCTCCGAACCTCCGCTATGAGGAGGGTTCGTGAATCGTTCCTCTTGGTCCAAGACAATGGGCACAAGCTCCTCCCAGGTAATGGTGTTGAGCCTGCCACTAGTAATCAAAGAGTAGTAGAAAGCAGAATACTGAGTAGGCAAATGGGACAGCAAAGTAATGGCCATATCTTCTGATGATATCTCCTTCCCATCTCTCTCGGTGACGGAGTCGGGGTGCTCTATGTCCAGTTTGTCTAGGTCTCCTCCTGGCTCTCAATTCCTCTGCTCTCTGTGCGGTCACCCCACGTGGTACATCAGCTGGCACTGGCATAGCTCTCTGGAAGAAATTTGTGAGGTGGGACTGTCTCCCACCCCTAGTGGGAGTGGGTGTCTGGAGGAGTCTCTCTCGAGAACTATGAAGCTCTAGTAGTAGTCTGCCAAGCTCGCTGGTCCGAGGCCTCCATCAACTGATGTAGTGAAGAGTGCTCCTCAAACAATCCTGCATATCTATCTCTGACCCCTTGGTGGGCTCTACATCTACATACAAAGTGATCCTCAGTCTCCACCTCCTCGCGGCACAATCTGCATATCCGCTCGGCTCGTGGAACCCGTGCCGCTCTCCCAGCCTCTTATCTCTAGGTGATGTGATGAGACTCGTAGCTGTCCAATAGCAACGCGAGAGCTGTGTGGCATGTATACATCCATATACTGCGGTTGATGTATAAACCCATCCCCTGAGATGCTCATAAAGTGGTCTCTGTAATACAGCATCTTCGGTGGTAGTGGGCTCTCTGGTGCTGTGCATGTCTCCTGTATGTAGCGCTGCCATATGTCCTGTCTCATCACTCTGTTCCGCTCATTTGAGAGAGAGGTAACCCCGTGGAGCAGACTGATCATACTAAAAAGGTGGCAACCGCTCAATGTCTATCCCATGATGTGAGAACCACTGTAGCATCTGTGCATACCAAGATCCAGTGTGTCCAGCCTCGGCCAGCTGTCTGGATGCCTCAAAAGCTGAGCGGGATAATCTCTCCGTGTGCATCTCCCTCATCTTGTATATAAAGGAGATCGTCTGGAACAATGCCTCCACTGCCATAGGTGGTGCAGCAAACTCAGCTGGAACAATGTCGTGCGGGACGGATGGTTTGCTGCGTATCATCCTCGAGAGCATCAAGATCTGTGGTCTCTCCAGCTGTACCCATGTGGAGGCTGCAAGCCCTGGTGCCCCAACCGCTGTTGCATACATCAAGGCTGGTGTCACTAATGTATCAAAGAGCCACCCCTTCGTGCGGGGTTCCTGAAAATGTGCCTGATGACACTGACGCTCAAGGCCAGCAAGAGCTGCATACCCCCGGGTCACTCTGTCTCGGACTGCCTGAGCCATGGAGAAGCGTCCAGCTGAGCTAGTAAATGTGATGCCAAGGTAAACATAAGAGATCACCACCTCGACCCGCCCTCCTGCTAATGTGAGAGTAGTGTGGCTCCTGACTGCGGGTGAGGTGTGGAAGATCATAACCTTGGTTTTCCCAAGGTTCACTGTGAGACCCTGCTTTGCGCAGAAGTCATCAAGAGCCACAAGGTGTCTTTGAAGCCCAACCTGTGTGTCGGATACCAAGACGATGTCATCAGCATAAAGCATAACATGGACAGTAATACCTGATAGCTCAACCGCAGAGCCTCCTCCCTGTGTGATGTAGTAGACCACCTTATCAATATAGAGCCCAAAGAGCGTGGGGGAGAGCGAGCACCCCTGCTTCACTCCAATGGTGCTAGCAACTGTGTCGGACAAGCCTCCTGGCCCCTGGGCATCGGACTCTCCCAAAGACTTGCTCATATAGCCTGTATATGCCCCACATCATGTCTGAGGGTATGCCTAGTGTCTGTATAGTCGCCGAAAGAGGCTCTCTCTGGGCACAGTATCAAATGCCTTGCGGAAATCCACAAAGCAACGATAGAGCCGTTGTCTCTGTGCCTTGGCTTGATCAATCAGGCACCTCAATGTAAAAATGTGGTCGATGGTCGAGAAGGCTCGTCGCGAAAGCCTGCATGGCTTGCTGCTCTCAATCCTGTATGATCTGTCGCCCGTCCATGTAGGAGTCGGCATATGGCCCTCCTAACCATAGGTGGGGTGAAGAAGGTGGAGACTGTGGGGCATGGCTCTGTGGGCTGTGGTATAGGGGGCTGTGCAGGCACATCATAGAGTCTCTTTGCATATGTCTGCTGGGTCTGAGGATCGGTAATAGGTGTGGGAGGACGGGGCTCTCTGAGTCTCCTCTAAGCAGCAGCAGCATCTCTGCTCATGAGCATGTGATATGTGTCCCAGTACTGAGCCTCCTCATAAGCTCGCCGTTTACGGCGGGTGAGAGTATGCATCCTCCTGCCTGCCTGTCTCTGGGTGATCTCCCCGCGAGCCCTCATTAACGTTTGACAAAAGACAACAGGGGTCTATTGGACTAGTAGTTCATCGATGTGCACACTGGCATATGTAAGCCTAGCGATGCATGCTGTGACAAACTCAACCACGTGTCCAAGAGATAGATATAGAGAGAGGGGAGAGATAGAAGGGAATAGGGATCTTGCACAGTAGTACAGTACACCACATCGAGTGGGGAACAGGCCCCGCCTCCTTTGAGGAATTTATTTAGGAACAATCCACGGGCACGTTGGCTAGGATCAATACAATCAATGAATACAAGACAAAGTGATATGCCAATGTAGGATATCCAAGTCGATTTCAATGTCGCACGAGATCTCTGATGCTGAGCACACCACGGGGATGACCCGCAAGTATCTCTCACCAGGCTAGTACCAAATCTAATATCCAAATCCAATGAATCCAAGTCCAAGTCCAAGTCCAAGTCCAAGTCCAGATCCGAGTCCAAATCCAAGTCCAGATCCTAGTCCAAATTCCATGTTCATGTCCAAGTTCCATGTCCAAGCTCTATGTCCAAGCTCCATGTTCATGTCCAAGTTCTATGTTCCATGTCCAAGTTCTATGTCCAAGCTCATATCCAAGTCCAAGTTCAAATCCAAGTTCAAGTAGTCCAAGTTTCCATGAGTAATCTCCACGACTACAACCTTGTCGATGAAGAAAACCATGGAAAAGCTCTTTCTAGCAAGAAAACTGATATAAAACCTGTTTTAATGGTTTTAGGGCGATAAAAACCTTCAAAAAGCAATTTTTAGGGTTTTTTGAAATTTCTATTCGTACATGTCCGTATCGCTCCGTACATGCGTCCGTATCGCCCATGCATATTTCCATACAAGTTTAGGGTTGACCGTACATCTGAAAAGCAAGTTGGAGAAGGTGTTGATGGTGAAGAAGAAGCTCTCCATGATCATAATGATGCCCACACACACTCCACGATCTCCTTCAATCTTCAATGATCTTTCTCATGGTACTACAAGAGAAGTCTAATCCTTTTTATACTTGTAAGAGACCTTGCTTTTTGCCAAAAAGGCTTCATGCTTTTGCTTTGCCTTTATATGCTTTGCTTTTCTCTTTTTGTCTTTTCTTTTGCTCTTTTTACTTTTATTAATAAAATATTACTCAACTTTTGGTGCTTTGCTTTTCTGGCTTTAAGGCCTCGCCTTTTGGCCTTAGAGCTGCTTTTTGAGAAAGCGCCTTTTAGCTTTTTGGTCTGGCACAGTCTCCTCTTTCCAATGGTGCCCTTGGCTCGCGGTCATTTTTTTTTTCTCGAGAAAAGATCCTTTCATTAGTTATAAAAAAAACCCACTGGGCTACAAAACCCCTCTCTTGCTCATAAGAAGGCAGAGCAGAGATCCAATCAAAGCAGCTAGGGAGACTCTCCCTAGGTGCAGAAAAGTACAAATAGCTGAGAGGCTATATCATACAATAGGAGGGGGGAAAATCCAAACAGGTGGCTTATAGTGCCAGTGGGGGCTACCCGCGTGCAGAGTATAGAAAGGGCCGCTGCGCCAAGTTGTGTGGAAGGCCTGGTGTCGCAAGATCGCTCGATCCGAGTCGCCCCGGATGCGGTCATACTGTCCTCGCAGGGTGTGAATCAACTCTTGCCAGATAGCCCGAACAGTCTCTGCTGGTGGCTCTAGTCTCCCCTCAAAGGCCCTGAAACAACGGGCTCTCCAGGTGAACCATATGGTGAGGTTGCTGAGGAGCTCCCATCGTATATCCCTCTCCTGTGTCTAGCCGGCTGTCAAGAAATCCGGTGAAGGAACAAGGCGAGGCTGGCCCCCAATGAATCTGATGGCCTGGCTGTCCTGCTCCGTCTCGTATCCCAGAGCTGGCCCTGACGAAGTCGACCAAGCAGCGGCTCCCCACGTATACATGCCCTCTGGAGAGAGGGGGGCCGAAATGCGCAGCATTCTCAGCCAAATCTGCTACGCCTGTGGACATTGTTGGGGTAAAGGCATAATGCCCACCCTTATAGTGTGTACAAGCCCATAAGTTATAGTACATAGTACACTTAGTACTGTTAATGTACTAAGTGCACTATGTGTACTAGTGCAATATACATGTGTGATAGGGGAGTCACACACTCATTCCCATGAGTTGACTTATCCCCACAACTCTTTCTCTCTCTCCCTTGTTTTCTCTGTGTATGTCTCCCACACATGAACTCTAACTGAAACCCTAATTCATCTCTCCCATTCAACTGGTATCAGAGCACAGGCAAAGGCAAGAGCAATTGAGGACTGAATTTCAGTCGCATCTGTTGGGTAGAGTCGCTGCAAAACAATACAGGCTGAATTGATGATTGTAGCTTTCGTTTCAGCACTGTAGTAACCTGCAGAAGCTGAGGTAGCGAGGAGGCCAGCGCATCACCCCCTCCCATGAGGAGTAGCTGTGGTGCGTGTACTAGCGAAGCCCTGGCTGCAGCGCAGGTAGCCAATAGCCAGGCGGAAACGTCGTAGGCAGCAGGCGTGTTAATCGCTGAGCGAGCGCATCGTAGCGTAAAGCCACTAGGCAGGCGAGCTCGAGCGGAGGCGACGTCAACAAAACACCCGTAGCGCGAAGGCGAAGGTGGCGGGCGTTGAATCATTCGCGGCAACTGGGCGTGCATCCATTCGTGCGAAGTCGTCGGCTGGCTACAAGGCGTCAACAAGTCGTCGGCGGGCAGCTCAAAACTCGTAAATCAAACTCCCCGCCTCGCTATTCGAAAGCTTCCCGTTTCTCTCTCGCCCCCGATCTCCTCGGCGCCCATTCAAAAAGCAAGTTCTTGGTTCTGCTGTTCAGATGCCTGCAGCCCGATCGAGAGGAGGATTGGCTTGTCCAACACGTTTTCCATCATCAATCGTCTTTTAATGTTCCATGCAGCCCAAGCTCCTTCAATTGCCCACCTGCACAACAGGAGCATCATCACCCCCTTTTCCTGCAACAAAAACAAAAAATCAGAAAATTACAAGGTATTTTGCTTCAATTTTTTTTTGGGACTTGCAATTGAGCAGGTACAATTATCAATTGAGCAGGTACAGGTGCCGAATTGCTCAATTTCTGAGCGAAATTGGCAAAATTGGGTGACATTGGTCACAATCAGGATCAATTTGCAGGAAATTGGATGTCGAAATTTGGGGCTTTTGATGTAATTGTGCAATTAAACATTCATACATGCTGTATGATGTGAGAAATCGCACATTTGGGCAAAATTGTAGCAAATTGCAGTGCAAATCAAGGGGCTTTTGTGCCGATTAAGTTGATTTGCATGCAGGCACTCGCAGTTGATGCTTTGGGCAACGTGTTGATGCCTGTTAAGCACTCAATGTGCCTGTAAATCAAGGGGCTTTCATGTATTGGATGTATATGTGGCCAGGGGGAAGCATCGCAAAGACTCTGGATGCCTTCATGTGCGTCAATGTACCATGTATGATCAGCAATTGATCTTAAATCAAGGGGCTTTTCAAGATTTTATGCTTGTTAAGCTTGGCAAAGCAGCAGGCAAGACATTTATGCCTTGAATCCTCAGAAATCAGCTTGCAGTCAAGGGGCTTTTGCCCAATTTCTGTTCGGAACTGTTGTATGCAATGTTCGGGACTGTAAAAGTCTGATTTTCACTCATTTGGACAGCCAGGAGAGCATTTATTGCTACTGTACTTGCTGGTACAGATTTGGCACAGCTTTGTGCAAGTTTTGGCATGGCTGTAAATTGATTTGAGTGAGGAAAAGGTTCAATTTCAGCTGCTGTACTTGTCGGTACAGGTTTGGTACATCACAGGTGAGCACTAAGTACTGCTGTACAGTACTTTGGAAGGGGAACAGAGCACATTTAAGGAGCTGTCCTAAATCTGCAGCAACCAGATTTTGATGTTTTCATCACATACAGTGGGAGAAAAGTTGCATTTGTGCTTCCGCAGTGGGAGATAAAGCTTGGGAGAACAACTGTGAGCACTTTGTGTGCTTTTGGTGCAGTGTTTGCACACTTGCAGGGAGTCAGGCATTGACAGGTTGCATATTGCTATGGCAACCACCACAGGTGAGAGCTCTTCATTGCTTCACATCAAGAAGCTTGAAGGCTCACATAACTATGATATTTGGCAAACCCAGTGCTATAATGTGTTGCTCCAGAAAAAGCAGCACAAGCCTATCAAAGAAAGGCGTGTGATGCCTGCTTCTCTTACTGCTGAAGAGTGGGAAGATATGGATGAGCTGGCAAGATCTACTATCATGTTGTCTGTGTCAGACTTATTACTTTTCAGCATTCGTGAAGAGAAGACAGCTTGGGGAATGTGGCAGAGATTGCAGGACTTGTATGCCCAACAAAGTGCCTCAAGCAAAGTGTATTGGTTGAAGAAACTCATAGGTCTTCAGATGAAGGAAGGGGCGTCTATGACAGCCCATCTAAATGAGTTTAATGGTATTGTCAGCCAGGTCATTAATCAAAAGTTGGCAATGGACGATGCAGATGTTGAGGGTGCTCTTCTTCAAGAAGAGATGAATAGGAAAAACAACTCTGTTGGAAAGTCCAATGCAATGAATGCACGTGGGAGATCCCAACAAAGGGGAAAAAGCCAAGAACGGGGAAGGAGCAAGTCTCGCTCCAAAAAGGATTTGGAATGCCATTATTGTGGCAAGAAGGGACACATTAAAAAGCAATGCTACAAATGGAAAAATGATCAAAAGGAAAAGGGAAAAGGCAAAGACAAAGAGAAAGATGAAGCCAAAGATGTAAAGCCAAAGAGCAAAAGTGGAGTCAAGATTGAAGAAATCAATGTGTCACATGTAGGTGGCAGGGAGGATGAGGTCCTATTTACGTCTTCACTTGATGCCCATTCACTTCTTACAGGTGGTCATGGTATGCACTCATGGATCATTGATTCAGGTGCCTCCTTTCATGTCACAGGTTGCAGAGACTTGTTTGTCAGGTATACTGCTGGCAATGAAGGAGTGGTTTATTTGGGTGATAACCATGCATGCAAGATTCTTGGCAGAGGTGATGTGAGGCTTGTGTTTTCAGATGGCTCACAGCTTATGCTCCATGATGTCAGGCATGTGCCTGAGATCAAGAAGAATCTGCTTTCTACTGGACAGCTTGATGATGCTGATTATGTTACCACATTTGGTCGTGGAAAGTGAAAGATTAGTAAGGGCTCACTGGTTGTTGCCAGAGGCTCTAAGGTGGACACTCTTTACTTTATGCATGCAGGTGTTTGTCACCATGCTAATGTAAATGCAACCGAGCTGCCGGAAATCTCTATGTGGCATAGCCGGTTGGGACACATGAGTGTCAAAGGAATGGAGCAATTGTCTCGTTTGGGTTACTTGCCTTCTCTAAAGTTTTCAAGTTTTCAGTTTTGTGAGCATTGTATATATGGCAGGCAACTGCAGTGCCCCCACAAGAAAGCTCTTGGACAGAAAGATGCTCAGTTAGAGCTTGTGCATACAGATGTATGTGAGATGCCTCAACTTTCTTTGGGAGGGGCAAAATACTTTGTGTCTTTTATTGATGATGCCACACGCAAGGTGTGGGTCTATCCTCTTCGTTTGAAGAGTGATACATTCTCAGTGTTTCAGAAGTTTGTTGCTCTTGTTGAGAATCAAATTGGCAAAACATTGAAGGCTTTGCGTTCCGACAATGGTGGAGAGTATATGTCCAAACTGATGCTAAAGGCATCAAGAGGGAGCTCTCTACTCCTTATGATCCTCCACAAAACGGGACAGCAAAGAGGATGAACAGCACCATTCAGGAGAAGGTCCGTTCTATGTTGTCACATGCTGCGTTACCTCATGGTTTTTGGGCTGAAGCTGTTATGACAGCCGTTCACCTTATAAACAGGTCACCTAACACGAGGCTTGGTGGGAAAGTGCCAGAGGAAGTATGGACAGGGAAGCCTCCGTCATACAAGCACTTGAGAGTGTTTGGTTGCGTTGCGTACGTGCACATACGCAGGGAAATGCGCACCAAACTTGATCCTAAGTCTCACAAATGCATATTCCTAGGATATGGTGACAGAGGTGAAATGGGGTATAGACTTTGGGATCCCGTGAATAGAAAGATTATACGCAGCAATGATGTCATTTTTGATGAAACATGCATGTATAAGGAGCCTGCAAGGCAACAGGAGCCTGGCAGAGTCATCTTTGATGATGATGGACATCATGGACAACAACAAAGGGCTGTAAATCAGCCATTACAGTAGGAAAACCAGCCCTTAAATGGTGCTGAAAATGGTCCAAATGGACAGCTAGAGATGGCAGAAGATATCCCTATAGATATACCACAGTTAGAGGAGATACCGGGCATGATATTTCAGCCTTATGGTATGGAACAGGAGCCACCAATGGGTGATATGCAGGTTGGACAGCAACCTGCAAATGATGGTCATTGGGTACGGAGGTCCACAAGACCCTCCAGAGCCCCTGATAGGTTTGTTCCAGGGGTTGACTACTTGATGCTCACTGACTGTGGGGAGCCCTCATGTTATAAGGAGGCTTTACAGAGGGCAGACAAAGCTCTATGGGAGCGTGCCATGAAGTCAGAGATGGATTCTCTGCACAAAAATGGTACATGGAAGTTGGTGCATTTGCCTGCAGGCAAGAAGGTTTTGCCATGCAAGTGGGTATACAGGCTCAAAGTTGCACCAGATGCAAAGCCAAGATACAAAGCCAGGTTAGTGGCTAAGGGCTTCAAGCAGGAATATGGAGTGGACTTTGAGGAGATCTTCTCTCCAGTGGTCAAAATGACCACACTTAGAGCTGTGTTAGCTTTGGTCGCGCATGATGATCTGGACTTGATTCAGATGGATGTGAAGACTGCTTTTCTTCACGGTGATCTCCATGAGGAGATATATATGCAACAGCCAGAGGGTTATGCAGTAAGTGGAAAGGAGAAGCTTGTATGCAAGCTAGAAAAGAGTCTTTATGGGCTCAAACAGGCACCAAGGGAATGGTATCATAAATTTGATACATTCATGAAATCCCAGAAATTCAGGAGAAGTGACATAGATCACTGCTTATACACCAAGAAAGCTTTGTATGTTGATGATATGTTGATTGCGGGGAAATCTCGTAAGGAGATGGATGCCTTGAAGCAGAGGCTGCATCAAACCTTTGATATGAAGGATTTGGGTGATGCAAATCACATTGTGGGTATGCGGATACTTCGGGACAGAAATCAGCATGTGTTGTATTTGTCTCAGAAGGAATACATTGGCAAAGTTTTGCAGAGGTTCAATATGGACGGGGGGAAGAAAACTAGTACTCCTTTGCCTCCATATGTGAAACTCAGTGCTATGGACAGCCCACAGTCAGATAGTGGCAGGGCTGATATGGCCAAGATTCCGTATGCTTCAGCTTGTGGCAGTCTCATGTATGCCATGGTTGCTACTAGGCCGGACATTGCATTTGCAGTGGGAGTGGTTTCTAGATACATGGCCAACCCTGGCAAGAAGCATTGGGAAGCAGTGAAAGGTGTCATGAGATACCTGAAGGGCACACAGGATATGTGCATTTGTTTTGGCAAACAGGATTCATTAGTGCATGGTTACACGGATTCGGATTATGCCGGTCATCCAGATAACCGGAAGTCTACTACCGGTTATGTGTTTACATTCACAGGAGGTGCTGTGTCATGGATATCCAGGATGCAGAAGTGCACTGCCTTATCTACTACAGAGGCCGAGTATATTGCAGCCACAGAGGCTTGCAAGGAGGCATTATGGCTATCTCGGTTAGTGGTTGATTTGGGTTATACAGGGGATATTCCATTGTTGCATTGTGACAGTCAGAGTGCCATCCAGTTGGCAAAGAACCCTGTCTTTCATGCAAAGACGAAGCATGTGGATGTGAAGTATCACTTCATCAGAGAGGTGATAGAGAACAAGCAAATTCAGCTTGTTAAAATTCATACGGATGACAACCCGGCTGATCTGTTGACAAAGAGTTTGCCTCCGGAGCGGTTTGCTCATTGCAAACACTTGATGGGCATTGGATGAGGCCAGTTTCAACCTTGATATGGCCTTGTATATTATCATGTACATGCTGATTTTTTCTTTTCCTTCATTTAAGGGCACTTTGCCTTTAAGTGGGAGGTTGTTGGGGTAAAGGCATAATGCCCACCCTTATAGTGTGTACAAGCCCATAAGTTATAGTACATAGTACACTTAGTACTTTTAATGTACTAAGTGCACTATGTGTACTAGTGCAATATACATGTGTGATAGGGGAGTCACACACTCATTCCCATGAGTTGACTTATCCCCACAACTCTCTCTCTCTCTCCCTTGTTTTCTCTGTGTATGTCTCCCACACATGAACTCTAACTGAAACCCTAATTCATCTCTCCCATTCATACATTCCCATAGGCAATGTCTCTGTGTCTCCAATGGGTGGCTGCATCGGACGTAGGCCGGCGGAAGGCCACTGTAGACAAGCCAGGTGTAGACAAGCCAGGTGCCAACTGCAGAGCCCCTGTGGGCAACCAGCCACTGGAAAGCCGAGATCCTACGTGCCTATCTGCTAGCCCAGAGCCTGGTCCAAAAATCCTCCAGGAACTCCTGTGAGAGTTCGTGAAGCCGCCAGTGCTCCGATGCAGCTGGAAAGACTGTCCTCCTCACAGTCAAAATATGCCTCGGCCCTCCCCAAACGAACAGTGTACTGGAAAAAGGTGATCTCTGTGGCCTCGGGGGACGCATAAGGATCATGCCACTCGTACTCGCCAGGGTCCCACTGGAGCCGGGCCAAGGGGTGCGCAGCATATGCCCATATGCGCCAATCACAGTCCACATCTGCAGGGTCTGGATCAATATGCCACTTCCGAGAAGCGGCGGCCACTACCCGTATCCTCTGAAAGATGCACTCTGCAACCAAAGGCGACTCCGCCTCTACTCTCTGAAGTCTGCCCTCATCCTGTATCTCATAGTAGAGGCATCTACCATCCTCAGTGCAAGCTCTGACAGCAATACCACTCCTCAGTGAGTGCCTCCTGAATGTCATCCCTCATAATCAGCCCCCCTCTGAAGTGACTCAGCCTCTCCGCTTGGATCTCCTCCGAGAGCTGCAAAAGGCCTGCCAATCTCCAAAACTGCGCGCTGGGCCTGCCGCCAATGGTCCCCAGGCTAGACGAGGCCGAGAACCCAGCATATGACCCTGCTGTGTGCGTACTGCGGGGCTCCAGATGAGCGGCTGTCTGGCCCGCTCTTCATCACAAGTTGGAGGTCTTTGAGAAAGCCCCGGTCTCGGCAACTCCCAAGCTCGCAGGATACTCAAGGCAAATCTGTCCTCCCATCCTCTACTGAGGCCTGTCCTCCTCATCTTTGTGAAGATCCACCGAATCTCTGGTGCCCAAGTGCCCCTTGCTGGGGGAGCTCTAGCCTGCAGCAGCCGCTAAAAAGAAGCTCCTTCCAAGGCTCATCGCCTGGAAGCAGCCCCCGAACAATAAGCTTCCCCAACAAGGCTCTACTTTGATCAGCTGGATCTATAATGCCCAAGCCCCCCTGGGCCAGCGGAAGAGTAATAACTGCCCAAGCAACCTTAGTCCGGGCCGGTTGACCATCCCGCCCAGACCAAAGAAAGTTCCTGATCAGCCTCTGTACCTGGCTGATGCAAGAGCTCAAGAAAATCCAGCAAGACGTGATATACCACATAGTCGCTAAAAGCACCTGATTTGTCACCACCACTCTCCCAGCCAAGGATAGCCGAGCTGTACTCCAATATAAAAGCTTCTTCCGAATGCTCAGAAGAAGCGGGGCGATCTGCTGCTCAGGTGACAAATCAAGTCCAATCTGGCATCCTAGATACCGCACTGCTGTGCCAGGAGGAATTCATCTAAAACCCGGGTCTGGGCTCCATGCTGGAGCAGTGGAGCGGGAGCGCTATCGATCCAAAAAGCCACTGTCTTGCGCCAATTGATCAATGCTCCCGAAGCCACACCATAAACTTGTAGCAACTGCTCTGCCCTCTGTAGATTGGCCTCTTGGCCATGCAGAAACAATCCCGTGTCATCAACAAGCTCAGAATCGAGCAGGTCCTCTCCCCAGACTGGAAGCTGGAGTCCTCTCAAACCAACCTCCTCCACTGTCAAATACATGCTCATAGCCTCTGCAAAGAAAAGAAAAAGGAACGGGGCGAGAGGGCATCCCTGACGGACTGATCTGGTCAACTCAAAACTCGGCCCCCGTCCTCCTGCCATCAACACCTGGCTACGAGCTGTGGAATATAGAGCCGCCACTCCTCGAATTTAGTTTGGCTCAAAACCCAGGCAAAGCATAGTGCCCTCTAGAAAACCCCAATCGACTCTATCGTATGCCTTCTCAAAATCGAGAAGCATAACGACCAAGTCCTCACCGAGAAATCTAGCTTGGGCCGTCGCCTCCCAGAAGGTGAAAATGTTGTCAAGGATACTGCGCTCCTTGACGAATCCTGTCTGAGTAGCATGAATCAAATCCCCAAGGAAGGGTTGGATCCTCAAACTCAAGGCCTTTGCTAGGACCTTATAGACAGTATTGAGGATCGTAATAGGCCTCCAATGCCGAATATCATTTGACACTCCCTCCCCCTTGGCTGCGGTGAAGGTCGGGGTCTCCTACGAGGGCAGGCCTTGGCCAGGTGGCCGACCTGCCTGCATATAAAACACTGGTTCGAGAGCCCCGAAAACTCCACTCTGTGATCGATCCAACCCCGCCCCCCCCCCTATCCTAGGTAACTGAATGACCTTCGGAAGGGAGGAGATGTCAGGAACCAAAACTCTGACCGAAGGAAGGCCAGTTGCTCTAGCCACCACTGAAGCTACTCTGGGGCCAATCTCAAGCACCGAGCCCACCAATGATCCTATCCTAGAAAGGAGCGGAAGATACTCGCGACGAAGTCCAGGAAAGCAAACTGTGACATGGAATAGGCGCTCTCCCTGCTCGGCCGCTGCTGGGTCGAAACCATGCTGCCAATGTTTGAAGAAGGCCCGAGCGCCCTTGATGTCAAGGGGACTCATGGCTAGGACCTGGGCCACGCTCTAGGCTGTCTCGAACTCAATCTGGTAGTGACTGCGGCCCAGTAACTGAACGTCCAGGATCTTGCCCACATCTGCAAGAAGGTGGGCCTGGAGAAGATCCCCGGATCTCCCCTCTGCTGGGGCGAGTGCCAACTATACGGCAAATGGTGGAATGTGCCTGGAGGCGTTCCATCTCTGCGGCGAGGCTCGCTTCCTCTTCTAGCGAAAGAGAAAGCTTGATGGGGGTATCCTCAGGGGCGGGCGAGGGGGCTGCGGAAGAGTCCCTCTGAGGTGGGGTGGGAGGAACCTCCATCAGAGTCTGAAGGGCTGAGTCGAGGGCGAAGCGAAGACGGAGGGTCCCGCAAGAAACAAGCTGCACGAAAAAGCGGAGCGGGGAGGGGAAGAGGGGGAAGGGCGGGAGTCAGAGGGGGAGGGGCGGAAGACAGAGGAGGGCGGAAGACAAGGGGGAGGGGCGGAAGACAGAGGCGGGAAACGGGCAGCGGGCAGCGAAAAGGGGGCGGGAAAAAGCGCGAAAGGGGGGCAGGGGCAGGCGGGGGCGGGACGCGGAGGAAGGGGGGAGCAGGGGGCGTGAAGGAGACGGGGGCAGGCGGGCAGGGGCGATGGGCGCGAAAGGGGGGGGCGGGGTGTGCGAAGAGCACAGGGGCGTGGAGGGGGGGGTACGAGCAGGCGGGGAGAGGCGAAGGCTCAAAGGCGGGGAGGGGGGGGTGCGAGCAGGCGGGGAAGGGCGAAGGTAGCTCGAGAAGGGGGGGAGGGGGGGGCGAAAGCTTCGGCTCGCGGTCAACCTTGTTTGACTTTTTGCTTTTTCTTGTTTTTTGACCAAGAATGGTGCTTTTTCTTAAGCAAACCTTATGGACCCTGTCTTCATGTCTTCTTCCACCTGTCTGATGTCCGGGCATGGGTTTCATCATGTGAAATAGAGCTAGGAGGGCCAAATAGTTACATTCCCTCCCTCTTATATCACAGTTATCCTCAACTGCAGACTGCAAGTGTTCCAAGCCTGTCCATATCTTCCAAGTACATCCATATGTCCTTGGTATATCCATATGTTCCTGGTACATCAAGTACATCCACATGTTTCAAGGTACATCAAGTACATCCATATGTTTCAAGGTATATCAAGTACATTTATACGTTTCAAGGTACTAGTCCCATCTGGTGAGCTTGTGCATGTGGTCTTTTTCCATATTTGTGGAGTCATCTGCTCATCTGGCAACATCTCAATGCCTTTTCTTTGACCAATAGCTTCTTCTTGGCTTGCCACATGTGTTAGAAAAAAAATAAATGCATACTTACCTCTTGCAAAAATTAGACACGAGCTAGTCAACAAACAAGTATGCATCATTCGCGTCTACTGGGTATTTCAGGTACTGGCAGGAGCCCAGTGGACTATCACATGCCATAAATCCAAGCATTGTCCACGCATCAAAAACAACACACAAAGTCAAAGAAATTCAAACATACATCAGAATGCAATGCACAAGTAATGATCCTCCTGTTCATGGATTATCCTGTCTGGTTTCATTGAAACCGTGTTGAGCCATTTGGTCACTAGGACCGCTCAGACTATCCTCAAGGCCATCTAGTCACTAGGACTGGCCGAGAGTTCATCAATAGTCATCTGGGCCATCTAGTCACATTGATCGCTCGACTATGAAATCCAATATAGTCATATGGGCCATCTGGTTGCAATTACTGCCCGATTGTGAAGTCCAATATATTTGGCATCGTTGCCGTCCAATGGGTCATTTGGCATCGTTGCCTCCCATATACAAATCTCATGGGTCATGTGGTGTTGTTGCCACCCATATACAAATCTTGCTCCTTGGGCTATTCGGCATTGTTGCCTGAAAGAACGGGTACTATGCTGAGATACCCACTCAGAAATGCTATAAGAACTATACAACATTGTATATGGACAGCAAGCATGAAGGAGAAAAGAAGATCACTGTTGAATATCACCAGAAAAGGTAGTACATCATGTGGAGTAGCATGAGGGAGGTCCCGTAGATGCTGCCTATCACTGCAGAAGCTGAAAAATGAGATGATCTGAGGGAAAAGGGAGCCAGCCCTTTTATAGTACCTCAGTATGCTAGTCGGCCAGCTCTAGCAGGCTGATATCATGGCCGTAGCAAAAAATGCTATAAAATGCCTAAAAATACCAAAAATGGTATAAAAAATACTGATTGATCTTTGCTAAGATATGCCCATTGCCAATGCAAGGCTTCATATGGAGCCAGATACAAGCATGAATATGCATGGGAAAGTCCATCTGGGGATGAAATAATTTCCAACACCTCCTCTTCAGCGCCAGATGGGTGGACCAACTCCGGCACGCTGCAAAAAATCCTCCAAAGAGTCTGAAGGAACAACCTCCTCATAAGAGGCACAAAGCTCCCGAAGATATGGTATATTTGAATACCGAGAAGGTCTCCGGAAGAAGCCACGAGAAGATCGAGAAGATATTGAAGACGAAACAATAGGATCAAGCTGGGGAGAGAAGCCCTCGGGAGATGGAACCATAGATGGCTTCGAAAAATGTGGTACCTCCTCTGCATCTGCAACAACAAGTATCGGGACCAAAGTAGAATCCTCCTCTGAAGAAGAAGGAAATGAAACAACCATTGGAACAAACTGACCATCAGTGATAGCTGAATTTGCCAGGTTCGAAGTAGGAACATGCTCCAAGATAGTGGAAGATACCTCCTCTGAAACATAAGAAGGAGAAGCAACTGCCAGGAGAAGCCGCCAAAGTAGGAAGCTCCAGAATATGTGAGGATATCTCAACAAAATCATCCACTTGCACTGTAGAAGAACCATTATCCTCTCCTCAAAGAGAGGAGAGAAAATCTGCAATAATATCATTAGCATGTAACAGCACAAGAGAAAGAAGATACTCATCCAAAGGGATTAGAGGAAGTGATAAGGTCTCTATCAGAAACTCCTATAAATAATCCTCTAGGGCACTGACTTCTGAATCAGAAGTCTCATGTGTGACCACCATGATGGACTCATCCTGCTCCTGTGAAGATGAAAGAACAAGGGGATCATAGACAGCAAGAAAAGCCATCTTAGCATGAGACTTCGTACTCTCCTCTGTCATTGGTGAAGTATCTGAGCCATCTGTCGTGGGGGAAGTGTCTGAGCCATCGGAGGAGGACTCTTGCTTTGGCTTTAGCTTTGCGAGACGCAGCTTGTCGAGCAAAACATTTGGCCTCTGAATGACCAAGTCGGCCACAATACTCACAAGATTCCTTCATCCTAGAACCCTTGATGCTGTTAGAATTGTCAGAATCGTTGTCGTCAGAAGATGACTTTGTGGTGACTTTCAGCTTGTTGTTGTTGGAGTTCCCTTTTCCGCCTTTGCCTTTGCCCTTGCCCTTGTTAGAGGTAACAAAAGCAGACTCCGACTTGCCAAGAAGTTTATGGATGGGATTGTCGATGGTGCTCCCGTACTCCTCAAGTTGCAACTTGATATGGGAAAACTCTCCAATCTTCTCAATGAGGTTATCTGACTCCGTGATGGTAAGCTTCTCCAGATCTGACTCTAATTTGGCAATCTTCACTATCGAAACTCCCCCATACCTCCTCTGGATCTCTGTCCACATCCGATGAGCATTAGTCCGAGAAGAGACAAACTGTGCCTGTATGGATGGCGTCACGCAATGGATGATGATAAGACGAGCCCGAGCATCCGATATGCTTCGCAAAGCAGGGTCCACCAAGTGAGGTGTGGAGATAGCCATCCACACACTGGCTCCTTCCAGCAACAACTGAGTGTAGAAAGACCAAGTATGATGGTTGGTTGTTGTAAGCTTCATGGAGTCACTGACTTGGGGAGGATTGTAGGATGGTATGTGGGCAGGGGTGGGAGCAAGACCTGGATGAGAGAAACTCAGAGAGGAAAGATTGGGAATAGGAACCACTTGTGGAGCGGCGGGAGAAGGGGATCCAAGCTATGATGGAGCGGGAGAAGAGATAGGAGAAGGAATGGCTGTAGAGAAGTGGTCTCATGAAGCCATGTTTGCTGAAAAAAACAAAGTACCTCCTCTCAAGCTGTGCACAGCAAGAGAAAAAAGAAAGAAAGGGGAGGGAGGGTGGGAATCTAAAAATAGAAGAAGCAGACTATCTCAGGGTTCCTATCCTCGGCACCTATGAGGAGGGTTTCAGCTAATAACAGTAAAAATGCAGAAGCTATGCAGAAAACGCAGAAGCTGTGAAGAAAACGCAGCCTACAGTAGCAAGAAATTGCAGCACTTGAGGCAGTCCCGAGTGAAAACGCAGCTCCACATGAAAACGGAGGTTACTGATGAAGAAACGCAGCAGTAAACAGCTCCTATATGCTGTAAACAGTCAACAGCAGCTTGGGAAAAGAAAACGCAGGTCCCTGTAGATTTTCCCCTCTCTGATACTATGAAAGAATGGGTACTATGCTGAGATACCCACTCAGAAATGCTGCAAGAACTGTACAACACTGTATATGGACAACAAGTATAAAGGAGAAAAGAAGATCATTGTTGAATATCACCAGAAAAGGTAGTACATCATGTGGAGCAGCATGAGGGAGGTCCCGTAGATGCTGCCTATTACTACAGAAGCTGAAAAATGAGATGATCTGAAGGAAAAGGGAGCCAACCCTTTTATAGTACCTCAGTATGCTGGTTGGCCAGTTGTAGCAGGCCAAGAACATGGCTGTAGCAAAAAAAATGCTATGAAATGCCTAAAAAATACCAAAAAATGGTAGAAAAAAATGCTAAATAATCTCTGCTAAGGTATGCCAATGCAGGGCTTCATCTGGAGCCATATACAAGTATGAATATACATGGGAAAGTCCATCTGGGGATGAAATAATTTCCAACATTGCCACCCGACCAGAGCATGTCCAAATAACCATTATAAGCAGAATAATGATCAATTCCAATCCAATATATATACTGTAAAGAGGGCTAGAGGTATGATCCCTCCCTCTTGAATCTGTCTTGATCGCAAGACGTCCATATTTGCACTTCAAATACATTTGGACCAACCACTTCTTCAATGCTCATAAGCTCGAAGTATATTTGGATAGTCCTAGAAGTACTCCTCTGGCATCCATTTCATGTCCAAAAGCGAATAACTCTTGAATTACAAGAGAAACTTTCTGATCAATGTCTTTTCTCTTTTTCTCACAAAATGAAAATCAATCTGTTTTGGCTCTTCCACCGTGGTTGATCCTTAAAAATAGGCTCCTCTGGGGGTAACCTGTACATGGTTTCAATAAACTGTTATGGAAGGCATTATGTGTCCTCCAATGATCTGAAAGGTCGAACCGATGATCTTCTTGGTAATCTGAAAGGTCCATATATCATCATTCCCTGACTTTGGCAATCCAAAGATAAAATCCATAGCAACTCTTCCATAGAACATTCAATGGGTGCAATAATCGTGCTAGCTTTTGTTGGTCAAACTTGTCCTTCTGATAAACCAAACATTCTCGAACATATAACTGAATGTTCTTTCTCATACAAGGCCAATAAAAGTAGCTCTCCAAAGCTTGAGTTGTAGCCAGTATGCTTCTTTGCCCTACGTAAGGTGGAGCATGGCTTTTTTTTTGTTCACTTTTGGCCTCGAATCCTTTGTCACATAAACGGGTTTGCATCATAAGAAAAACCCTTTTTGATGACATAGAAAGTCACCAAATCTTTATTTTGTAATCTGTTCCAAAACATCTTTGAAGTCTTCTGTGGTGGCATAAAGATGCCTCAACCTCATGGTTCAGGGCTCTCCGAGATAATGCATTTGCTCCCTTGTTGTCTTTGACATTCATAGGCCACAGCATGGCCTTTCCACAAAAAAAGTCTAGAATATCCAACACTGGTCCTTTGCTAGCATAAAGTTTCAATGCTTCAAAAGGATTGTGTTTCAGCTTTGGTCCACAAAGATCCCATGGCTTTATTTGTCGAAACATGCAATGGACTAAGCACCACTGCAAACCATTTATCGAATTTCCTGACCATGAGAAATCGTCTGAACTGCTGAAAGTCATGGTACTCTTTTGATGACCATGGTTCCCATCCTGAAGTCCTAGATCGGCCTCTTAGTTATTCCCTTCATGAGGCCCTTGGTCTCTCTCTGCTCTTGACATGGCTGTGTCACCCCAAGAAAGTTTCTTCAAGAGAAATCCTGCTCTGAAGCCCAGCGAGGTGTGTCATGACAGACTCAACCACGTGTCCAAGAGATAGAGATATAGAAAGACTGGAGAGAGAGAAGGGAATAGGGATACACCACATTGAGCGGGGAACAGGCCCGCTCCCTTTTAGGAATTTATTCAGGAACAATCCACGGGCACGTTGGCCAGAATCAATACAATCAATGAATACAAGACAAACAGATTTCCCGATGTAGGATATCCAAGTCGATGTCGATGTCGATGCCCGAGATCTCTGATGCCGCGTACACCACGGGGATGACCCACAAGTATCTCTCACTGGGCTAGTACCAAATCTAATATCGAAATCCAAATCCAATGAATCTAAGCCCAAGTCCAAGTCCAAGTCCAAGTCCAAGTCCAGATCCGAGTCCAAATCCAAGTCCAGATCCTAGTCCAAATTCCATGTTCATGTCCAAGTTCTATGTTCCATGTCCAAGTTCATATCTAAGTCCAAGTTCAAATTGAAGTTCAAGTAGTCCAAGTTCCCACGAGTAATCTCCACAATTCCTACAACCTTGTTGATGATGAAAACCATGGAAAAGCTCTTTTTGGCAAGAAAACTGAAAAACTTGTTTTAATGGTTTTTGGGCGATAAAAACCTCCAAAAAGCATTTTTTAGGATTTTTGTTTTTTTTTTGCTCCGTACAGCTTTGTACATGGGTCCGTATCGCCCATGCATATGCCCATACAAGTATAGGGCTGACCGTACATGTGAGAAGCAAGTTGGAGAAGATGTTGATGGCAAAGAAGAAGCTCTACATGATCATAATGATGCCCACACACACTCCACGATCTTCTTCAATCTTCAATGATCTTGTTCATGGTACTACAAGAGAAGTCCAATCCTTTTTATACTTGTAAGAGACCCTGCTTTTTGCCAAAATGCCTTCATGCTTTTGCTTTGCCTTTTTATGCTTTGCTTTTCTCTTTTTGCCTTTGCTTTTACTCTTTTTACTTTTATTAATAAAATATTACTCAACTTTTGGTGCTTTGCTTTTTTGGCTTTAAGGCCTTGCTTTTTGGCCTTAGAGTTTCTTTTTGAGAAAGCGCCTTTTAGCTTTTTGGTCCGGCTTAGTCTCCTCTTTCCAATGGGTGCCCTTGACTCACGGTCAACCCTGTTTGACTTTTTGCTTTTTCTTATTGTTTGACCAAGAATGGTGGCTTTTTGTTAATCAAACCTTATGGACCTTGTCTCCATGTTTTCTTCCACCTATATGATGTCCGGGCATGTGTTCGTGTGAAATAGAGCTAGGAGGGCCAAATAGTAAAACCAAAAACTGACGGCAAAGTAGTCATAGAAAGAATGTAAAACTTGAGAGAGAGAGAGAGAGAGAGAGAGAGCTAACATCTCTTTTTTGTTTTGAAACATTTTAGAGAGTGCTCGGTGAGAGTCTTTTGGTGGTAAGGAAGATAGAGAATGTGCAGACTGGACCCAACAATCGCCCAAAGCTTGCCTGCGTGATAGCAGAATGTGGGGAGATGTGAGCATGAGACATGAACACATCCACCAAAATCATTATGCTTACTAGGGTAGGATGCTTACTTTTCCCAAGACTCAAAAATATCAAGCCAAGACTCACTTGAATGGCACTTGTGAAACATCAAGTAGTGGTAATGACAGAAAAAGAATTAGTTATATGTATATACTACGGCTGACATTTCTAGGATACAAAATTTTGTGACAGGAAAGTTCTGCCTTTCTGGAAAATTGCACTGTTGCATACAGATTTTGGAATGTCTGAAAGCGTGTATTTGTGGCACCCTTTTGTGGAAAGGTCACAGTAAATACCATTAATCTGAATTTTCCTTGAGATATGCTTCTCCCAATGCAGTCTAATGTTTGCATCTACGCCCTTGAAGGAGATGTCGAGCACCAACTTTGACATCATGTGGGTCATACACTGCATGATGGGCATACAGCCATGCTTGCAATGCACACTTATGTGTATGTGAATGTAAGTAGGTAGTCAATTACCTAAGTGGTTTGAAGCAAGGGCCTAAACAATGTTAATTTTTCTTTGCGTATTCATTTTGAAGTCAGTAGTTTTAATGTTTTTACGTGATTATTTGGTGTCCGTGGTTCTAATGTTTCATCTACTTTAAAGAGATGATGACCACCAGATGTGCTACACAGCATGGTCGTGCTTGCAATGTACATTTTTGTTCGGTTTGAAGCACTCCATGTAGGATGCAATATGATGATCTTCCAAAGGGTAGGCACCATGCTTCCCTTGCTGATACTGCCAACTTGCTCGACTCCCTTGCTCAGCTTCCTTGCTCAACAAGAACCCTGCCACTGCCTCCTACGGTAGTCTGAGCGAATGTTTGCGTGTTTGGGCATTGTAAACTTTTTAAATCCTTACTTTGCATGCAATTATTTGTACTGGTTCCATGAGTTTTTCAGTATAGACACCTATTATATTATTGGGCTTTCAGGAGAGCTGCTCCTCGTGATTCTTGGCATGCTCTTCTTGTCGTCATTATTGTTAGCACTCATGTAGGGATGTGGGCTTTCCATTGACAACGGGGAGGAGGCTTTATTTTTGGTGTACATATCGATGTGATGTATTCACATAGATAAACTTTAAGGTGGCTATTTGTGCTTGCAAGTTTATTGTTAGTCGAATCCCCAAGTAGAGAATGTAAGAACCCAAAGGAAGCACCGGAGCAAGTTGTATGGCTCGCCACTTGGGTGAATTTTGTGTATGTGACATAGAAAAGAAATAGATGAGGTGCATGTCTTACAAAGATTATATAAGACTCACAATTATCTGTGTATGATATGGTCATACTTTGTGATTGTACAACGGTGGAGTTTAATGTCGACAAACCCTTGCACAAAAGAATACATATTATCAATGCTGTCAATGTACATTAATAATTATCAATGTACAAAAGTTTTGTGCGAGAGCTCACTCCAAGTGATTTACTCACTTTTTGAGCATTTAACATCACCTCCTATTGAAACACAATAGTGTTTAATGAACTAGCTTCTATGGAGATATGTATTCAAATATTAGTTTTAAGAAGGCTTTTTAAAATTAAAAGCGAACTTACTTTATCCTCTAGACTCTTTCTCTTGTTATAGTTGCTGTTTGCTTGTTTCCCACCACCTATAAATATCTCCTTCTCTCCAAATATACTTAGTTCCATTGAACTTTAAAGGTATAATCTCATGGTGATACACATGAATAATGCACTTTATGCTTTCTTATTTCTCCTTTTTATGGCGTAGATTGCTAGTAGTCTCCAATCCATCAAACCACCTTCATACGAGGTGATAATTATGAAGCAATATGGCATGTTGGTCTTTAAAGCAACTTTTTAAAAAGCTCTTTTCCATAGAGCTTGTTTCTATCTCTATTATGCATCCTAGGTGCTCGAAACACTTTATTATACGTAGGTGTAAGACTTATACCTGAGACTCCAATGAAAGAAATTACATTATTTTCTTGTAAACAAGGATGTCCCTTATCATCTTTGAATATTTTTCCATCTTTCGCGATCTTTACATTATCATATAACCATGCAACAAACTAAGCATTTTTCATAGCAGGTATAAACTTGCTACAAGCATATTACTACATATATCTATTTAAAAGAGTGTAACTTTAAGATAGTATAGTGATGCCTACCTTCTTTTGACTTTGCAGCCCCTTGGATGTCATTGATCATTGTGTTGATAAGACCTGACAAATTCTTTCTTTGCACATCATTTTCTTTAACATTGTCACTATCTACATTCATGCAGGGTGTTCAAGTCAAGAGCTTACCTTAGCCCTGTTGAAGCGTGTGTTGTTGCCTTCGAGCCGTAAATGCAACTTCCCATTGTGGGTGCACTAGCTCATCCGTCGCGTCCTCACTCTGTTGTCACATTGGAATGTTCCTTGCCAAAAGGGGTAAAAGGAGAGCTTTCAATGTCTAGATGGAGGCAAGAAGAGATTGTCCTTCGCGATGGTTCTCTCTCATAAAAGATGGGAAAGAAAAGAGCTTAGGGAAGAGGGAATCCTATGATCACACCTACAATCATACCTATTCAAAGTAAGCAAGTAAGAATACAATAGCATGCAAGCAAGCAAGAAGAGGGAAGAAGGAAAACTCACAAGAAAACTATTACAAGGGAATGATTGTCTTTCTTATAGTAAAAAATCACACATATACAAATGGTGAGCTTTCACACCAGGCCGGCTTAAAAATGGTATGGCCTCTATTACTAGTCTTAAGTAACTATGTACACTAAGTTTGTAGACTTTTCCTATTTGACATTAAGCGTATGTAAGGCTGCTTTATATATTTCAATGCCGTCTTACACAAGTTAAGTGTCCATTCGTGCGGTAAGATGGCAAATTGTCTTATGGTAGGTTGGGCGGGTGAAACCATGTTGACCAATGCAGTGGTTAACATACCCTCCTTTCTAATGGTGACCATTTCCTCTCATCACTCAAGTTGGTGGTGACGTTGTTTGCTAGGAAGTGGATGGTCCATGATACATCGAGGTAAGTGGTATAGTTTGGAACCAATCCATAACTAGATGCACAGTAAGGTGACGGAAAGCTGTGGACAACCTTGATGTGTTAGCAGTGTGTTGAGGGCGGCATGGAAAGTGATAGTGATGTAGAGGTGCTTCATGCTAGGCCTCCATTGATTGTGGAAGTGGTGTAAACCCTTCAATATGAGGTAGCTGGGAGAAGTGGTTCACACCCTGTGATGGGTGGAATGAGTGCCAGGACCCCATGGAATGATTTGCATGGGTAGATGGAGGTTTGGAATGTCATGGTATGATGCCTAAATTCATAGCGTGATGCCAAGATACTGGGTTGTTGCTTGACGAATACATTACGGCCATGACAAGGTGGTGTTGGTGTTGAATTGGAATAGTCTAAGCAGAGGATATAGGCATGGAAGCTCATTGGGGGTACCTACAAGGTCAAGGGTTCTCTGGGCAATGGATCATACTATAGACGAGGCTTGTGTTCACCATGGTCTCAGAGAGTTGGTATTGACGAGGTGCATGTGTATTAGCTCATGCTTTGAGTTGCCTTGCCCAGCGACCAAACCTCTTGGCCAGGAAGCACCTCCTCTTCACAAGGCGACCAAACCTCTCTCTCCCCCCTCCTCTCTACAGGCAGCAGCGTGGCTAGGAAGCGCCTCCTCCCCACCAAAGGTAGCAGGCGACCAAACCTCTCTCTCCCCTCTACTCTCAGCCGAGACGATGACTTCGGGCGACAGTTGGGGGCGCTTGCGTGACTTGGGCGGCCAAGCAAGGTGAGGGGGACGTAGGGTTCGTTTTTTGGTATAATTTAAGAATTTTAAAAAAGAGAAAAAAGGCACCCATGCCACTTTTTTAGTTTTTTAAGTTGCTAAGTAAGTAATTAGATTCGATTAATTACTTATTATTATTATTATTATTATTGTTATCATTATTTTTGATGGGAAATATTACTTTTTTTTCGTCTTTGAAAAAGTAAAACTAAAAAACAAATAGGAAAAAAGAGAGTGGGAAAAAAGAAAAAGAAAAAGCATTTTTTCTTTGAAAAAGTAAAACTAAAGAAGATAGTAGTAAAAAAAGAAGAAAAAGAAAATTTTAATGGAAAATCAAAATAATAAAATACTAAAAAATAAAAAATTACAAATAAGGATTTTTTTTGAAGAAAGGCGAGAGCACCACATGATACTTTTTATTATTATAAATATATATAAATAGATAAATAAATAAAAATATATATATAAGGAAAAAAAGAAAATTAAGAAAGCTACTTTTTTTAATTAAAGGAAAAAAATAAAGCACTACGGGGGACACACACACACACACACACACACACACACACACACACACACACACACACACACACACACACACATACATATAATATAGAAATAAAGAAGAGAAAAAAGAAAGAAAAAAGAAAGAAAATAAAAAGAAAAAAGAGGGAGAATTTTTTGGGATTAAAAAAAAGGTTTAGGGAAAAAAATTAAACGAAGAGAAAGAGAGGGGGGCTTTTTTTTTTGGGGGGGGGGGGGGAGGTGCCGGGGGGGGGGGGGGGGGGGGGGTTGTAGTGTAAGGGTGAATGGGAAGCTCTGGTACCATGGAAAGAATACAGGAAACAACCCAATATCATGGGGCTTTGCCCAACCGCACTCGGGAGCACAAGCAGCTCAATCGAGAAATTAGTTTATCGTGGCCTGGTGCACAAATGCAAAATCATTGTGTGTCACTCACCTTGTGAATGCCAGTTACCTGGGATTCTCATAAGAAGCGATGTTGCCATATAGCCGCACCTGAAAGCTCCACTCCACCACCGTCGCCGCACTTCAATGGAAGCTTGACCCTCCTTATAACTCAATCTCACACACACATGCAAGAGCAAGTACACATAAGAGCTCAAACAAGCAAAAGGCAAGCAAGTAACTTGATCCAATAATGGTCCATTAGACCGAAATTTCCATCTGAGTAGTCCTCCATGGGAAATTTCAATTATACAGATTTTTAATTTGTCATCCCTTAACTTGATTCACATGGGAAATTTCAATTATACAGGTTTTTAATTTGTCATCCCTTAACTTGATCCACCTGGCCAAGTGTTAACAGTAGCAATTTGTCAGCACAATCCACTAATCTCATAGTGATTTGCTAAAGTCATTATCGTCATTCCAATTTACGAACATCATCACAGGGACTTATCCCATTCATCCTCATTGCGGTTTTGCCCAGCTTATCGCTTTTCAACCAAAATTCAAGAATCATCATTTTTCAATTAGAATCCAAATCAACTCATCAGTTCTCAACCAAAATTTTAAAATCATATCAACCACATTCGAATTCATCATCTGGATAGCATTTTTGCTTATAATTTCAAGATCTTAGATTTACTCGTATAAACTGCCAATAAAGAGCTGCAGTTATACCCTCGGTATATACGGGTAGTCATGGTCCTTGGAACTATAAGGTAAATACCATCATGTCTAGGCCTCAAGCAAGTCAGCATAAAATTAGTTTTAATGAGAATAACACTTTTGAAATAAAAATAAATCCTTTATGCATCTTTTTGTGAATAAAAATTAAATTCAATGAAAATAACACTTTTATAATAAAAATATTTCCATTATGCATCTTTCTATGCATAGAAATTAATTTCAATGAAAACAACACTTTTATGATAAAAATATTTCCATTATGCATCTTTCTATGCATAGAAATTAAATTCAATGAAAATAACACTTTTATAATAAAAATATTTCAATTATGCATCTTTCTATGCATAGAAATTAAATTCAATGAAAACAAGACTTTTACAATAAAAATATTTCCATTATGCATCTTTCTATGCATAGAAATTAAGTTCAATGAAAACAACACTTTTATAATAAAAATATTTCCATTATGCATCTTTTTATGCATAGAAATTAAATTCAATGAAAACAAGACTTTTATAATAAAAATATTTGAATTATGCATCTTTCTATGCATAGAAATTAAATTCAATGAAAACAACACTTTTATCATAAAAATATTTCCATTATGCATCTTTCTATGCATAGAAATTAAATTCAATGAAAACAACACTTTTATAATAAAAATATTTACATCATGCATCTCTCTATGCATAGAAATTAATTTTAATAATTTAATAAGAATGATATCCATGCATATTCATAGGTGAATATGTACATAGACTAAACTAGAATATTTCTTTTAGAATGCATAAATGGAATGCACAAATGGTGGGAATTACTCTTTTAGAATAGCATAAAAATAAACTTTCTTTTCCACCGAATTCAAGAAAATTTTAAAATAACCTCCTTTGTATGGCTGACCATTTCTCAATTTTTAACATTCTATTTTCAATTTAAATTAATCCCAATTAGATATAAAAAACTCTAATCTACACAGATTTTAATTTCCAAGAGAGTAAACAATAAGAAAAGTTTAATCAATCTATTTGTTAATCATTCTAGGATAAAGAAAGGCTGAATTGTAAAGAAGAGAAGGGGATGGCCTTTTCATCAAGACATAGCATCAGAATTTTTTTTAAATCAACTATAAAAAATAAGAAAATCAGAAAACCACATATTTGAAATTAAAAAGTAGAAATTTTTAGCTTACATGGAGTTGTAAGCTTTCCTTTGGCTTGAGGGATTGAGGGTTTGACTCTTGTTTGAAGCAAGAGCGACCACCAATTTTTCAATTAGAATCCAAATCACCTCATCAGTTCTCAACCACGATTTTAAAATCGTATCAACCACATTCGAATTCATCATCTGGATAGCATTTTTGCTTATAATTTCAAGATCTTAGATTTAATCGTATATACTGCTAGTAAAGAGCTGCAGTTATACCCTCGGTATATACGGATAGTCACGGTCCTTGGAACTATAAGGTAAATACCATCATGTCTAGGCCTCAAGCAAGTCAGGGATTCCATATAATTGCGGTACTTCCATCTGGATACCCAATTACTAATTTATGAATTTCAGTCTGAATATCAATTTATATGAATTTCATCACACATTTGCAACTTATTACTGTTACTTCATAAATCTTTGTCATTTTTGGCTTCTTAGTTGATCCACTTTAGCCAATTCGCTCTGATACCAGCTGAAAGATCCCTGTCCCCACCGTGTAACGAATTCAAGGGTGCTAGCACCGGAAGTAGCACTTCCTACGCGAGACAGGGTCTCTCACTCGGGGCCTCGCCCATGGATATCCGGACAAGAGACTAATCCATTGGTTCTTCCAACAACCCGGAAAAACATCCCTTGTCCGAAAAGTATGGGCGATTCCTCCAGGATAATTTTTCTCTAACGTAGTCAAAAGCCTTAACTAACTGAACTGATCTAACCGAACCCGTAAGTCCCCATAGTCAGATCAGGGAAAAGATTGCACTTGGATCATAGAGACCAACGCTTTTTTTCTCATTGAGAGGGACAGCCGTTTTGTTGATTCTTTTCCATAGAACAATTTTTATTCGGGATTTACTTCATCTATCGTACCATAACAGAATTGAGTCTCAATTTAGGGATCCATCAGTCCATCCTAACCCCATCTAGTCCCATGGGTTAGCCAATGATGAAAATAACACTTTTATAATAAAAATATTTCCATTATGCATCTTTCTATGCATAGGAATTAATTTCAATGAAAACAACACTTTTATAATAAAAATATTTCCGTTATGCATCTTTGAATATGCATAGAAATTAAATTCAATGAAAACAACACTTTTATAATAAAAATATTTCAATTATGCATCTTTCTATGCATAGAAATTAAATTCGATGAAAATAACACTTTTATAATAAAAATATTTCCATTATGCATCTTTCTATGCATAGAAATTAAATTCCATGAAAACAACACTTTTATAATAAAAATATATTAATTCCAATTGCACATTGGAAAGTTTTTTTTGCATTTCTATTTCAAGGGAAATCATTTTAGATACTAGGAGTATTTTTATATCCAAAAATATCTCAATTTTGAATTACCTCCCTCTAGACATTTTCTCTTTCTGGGCCAAAATAGATAAAAACAAGATCTGTTATTATTCCAAAAAAGTTACAGGGGGAGAAACTGGACATCTTGAGGGGCTGGGGAGGAATCTTACATGCTTCTCAAATAAACCTCCACAACAACTCTTTTAGACTCTTTCGGGAAACTTTACGTGACTCTCCATCACAGGTTTCACCCAACAATGCCCATCGTGTGCTTGCTCCATTCCTTTCATTATTGAGGATGAAGGATCAAGTACCTTAGGTAACTCAAAAGCCACATTGCCATTGTAAATTTGTGGAATCTCTTCTACTTTTTCAATAAGCGTGCATGCTAATATCATTTTGTGAAAAACACCTGCATAAGGTTCCATAGATAGTAAGTATTTCACCACACTCTTCTAATAGGGCGTGCTTATACATGCTTTAGAGAATGTAGGAGATCCTTCGATTATGAGATCAATAATCGCTTGCCTTGGTGTGCTTATTGTATTGTTGCTTGACTCCCCTACTAATGGAACCACAAGTTGTTATATCTTTATGATATAATATGGTTCTTCTCCAATGGGTCTCGCTGATTGGATTAGTATAAATGATTTACACCATGCTCTTTTGGTTTGATTGCAAATACTTTTAACCCAAATTGAGCAGATAAAATTTGAACATAATCGTCAGGTTTAGAAATATAAAAATACCTTTGCAGAGTCCTAACAATAGGATCGCACTCTAATCCCCCTACAAAAATGTGAAATGTTGTATTCTTCATCTCAATGAACAAGAACACAAAGAAAAAGAAAGAAAGAAGAGAAACATATATGTGTTTTTATAAGGTACTATACGACCTAATAAACAAAAACACAAATCAAGAAAAGAGGAAAAGAAAATGTGTTTGTAAAGAGATCTTTGTTTGTAAGATCATATGACCTACAAGTGCATAATGAAAAACAAAAAACGGATTTAAGTTTAAAAGAATAGATCCAGACATATAAGTTTTAAAAACATAAAAATTGTTATATATTATTATTGAAAATAATAAAAACACTCTTCAATCATTATATGTGATGTAATTATTATAAAAATCTAAAATTAAATTTTAATGAGAATATTTAATACTAAATGCATACGTAACTCACTCTCATATATTTATTATTTTAATTATAAATATTACTTATTTGATTAAATATTAATTTCAAAAAAATTTCCACCTCTCTCTCTCTCTCTCTCTCTCTCTCTCTCTCTCTCTCTCTCTCTCTCTCTCTCTCTCTCTCTCTCTCTCTCTCTCTCTCTAAGGACAACAAACGATAGTCGCCCTTACTAAGAGATCGCCCTTAGTAAGGGCAAACGTCCAACTAAGGACGATGGTCACTCTTACTAAGGGCGATAACCCGTCGCCTTACTAAGGGCGACTGATCACTGCCCTTACTAAGGGCGACCCCATCGCCCTTAGTAAGGGAAAACGACCAGTCACCCTTACTTATTAAGGGCGATGGTCACCCTTAATAAGTAAGGGTGACTCCTTCTCTCCCCTCTCATAACTAAGAGCTTGCCTCCTTCTCTCTTCACCCTCTTAACTAAGGGCTCTCTTAATTAAGGGCTCTCTCTTACCCTAAAGAAATCGCTTGGCTCCTTCTCTCTCCCCTCTCTTAACGAAGGGCTCTCTCCCCTCTCTTTACCCAAACAATGCTTGCTTCCCTGTCTATCCCCTCTCTTTAGCCATCTATCTCTTACCTCCCTCTCTTTAGCCATCTATCGCTTGCCTCCCTCTCTATCCCCTCTTTACTAAGGGCTCTCTCCCCTCTCTTTCCCTCCCTTTACACTCTCTCCTTTCTCTCTCCCTTGTCTCTCTCTTCTTTTCCTTCTTCTTATTTCCCACTCTCTCTTCCACTCCCTTCTCTCTCTCTCTCTCTCTCTCTCTCTCTCTCTCTCTCTCTCTCTCTCCCTTTCTCTTAAACTCTCCCTCCCTTCCCTTCTCTTTATCTCTCTCCTAGTAGCTCTTTCACTCCCTTGCCTTTCCCCTCTCTCTCTCTCCTTTCTCTTTAACTCTCCTTTTCTTCCCTTCTCTTTATTTCTCTCCCTTTCTTCCTTCCTCTCCTCCCCCCTTTCTTTTCTCCTCTCCCTATTGTTTATTTTTAATTTTCTTCTCTCTTTCTCTTTCATGATCTTTTTACTCCTCTTACTTTTTCCACTTTCTCGTCTCCTCTCCCTCTTGTTTTCTATATTGCATCTATAGGTTGAATACCTCACTGCCACTAGAGAGATTGACCGCCTTGTAGATACCTTGTTTGCAAAGGAGTTTGAAGATAAATGGAGAACTACTTTTTATAAAGATGAGCAAAAGTGGATGCATGCTACTAGATGGTTAGCCATGATTGCAAACCCTACCCAAGGAGATGGTTTCTTTGAGTAAGAAAACCTATGTCCTCCCATTTTAGTCGTTTAGATAAGCAACATCATAAATTGATTTTGATATTGTGGTTTGATTTTAATGTTGTGTGCTACAGCCGCCTAGTGCAAGTAAATTAGAATGACAAACCAAATTTTTTGATGGAGGATAGGTTATATAGCTTGGTATCCAGCACACTGCCCAGCACACTGCCGAGAATGACAAAAAAACTATGATTCTAGATATCTTGATTGATGGAGATTCTCATGGGCTTAAGGACTTGCAAATTCCAAAGAGTAAGTAATTATTATTTTTCCTATTTTATTCATATATACAAAGTGTTGTATCTTGTATAAATAACACTTTCAATGGAAACACAGCAAATGTAAATTTTGACCATCTTGTGAATGAGGTTGTGGAGACCTAAGTGATAAAGTTGCAACAGTTGATGGAGAGTCACGGAGGACATGAAGACTTGAATTCTATGTGACCAATCACATCTTAAAGCAAAGGGCAAAGAGCTTATGGAAGATCAAGAGGTTGATGAAGATGAAGAGGATGAAGGGGATGAAGTGGGAGAGTGACAGATGAGGATGCCATGAATGAAGAGGAAGAAGAAAATGTAGGAGGGGAAGAAGATGAGGAGGATGTTGACATTGCATCAGAGTATAACGATAACAATTCTGAGGATGACATTCGTCCCATTGAGATAATACCAAAAATGAGGAAGCAGATCTATCATACTGCAACATAGGCATGCCTACTCTTGTAATCGTAATTGATTACTTTCATTAATAAATAGTTGGACTACTAGCTTACATGATTTATGGTTGAAAATAAGCTTGGCTAGAGGTGAAGTACCAAATGCACCATTTTGACACAATAATCCACGTGCCCTAGGTGTTTTGACACCAATCCAAATAAATTTGCTAGGTATGATTTTACTAAATACTAATAACCATGTAATGTATATGTGAAGTGAATGTACTTACAAAATGTATGCTTTGTATAGGAGTGTCTCATGGTATGATAAGTACATTACTCCTCGGTGTTCCAAGCATGTTGTGACGTCAAAGTGAAAATTCCTCTACTATTGGAGAAACCTCTATGCTCACAAGTATACTAATCAATTGTGCATCACATGAATAATGACATGTAATGTGTGTATTTTATATCATTCTTAACAAACTCTTCTCAACATGGTATAGAAGTAGATACTTTTGTGAAGATGAGAGCATTTGTAGGGGATCCTATCAAGATAGGACAAGTAATTCAAAACCAGAAGAGTCCATAGGAGTTAGCACGTCTTCAAGAAATGTTACAAAGTGTGAAAGAGGCAAATCGGACCTTCAATATTAAAGGTATCAATACAAGTATATGATATGAGTGTATTATAGTGAGGTTTCCCACAAGAGGTTCCATTTATGGCTTTCGCGATGATGACATAATCCCACCATGGAATCTCTGTACATGTGAGTGATTAAGAGGAATCATTCAACAATAATAAAACCTTACGTGTTACGGTGTAAGCTGAGGCACAAATTCTCATGTTTTCACGTCAATGTCATGTAGATGGAGACGAGCCTTTATTGCTCAAGATTTGTGAGATCATCCTTGACAACAATGGCTCTCTTATTGTCATTGGTATAATGTATCAAGTGAAAATCATGATAGGCAAGGCCAAGCAATATGGCTTCGTATTGGACACACTATTGAATGTGCAATATATAACAAAGATTGGAAAAGCATTTGGATAAGAGGTGAGTAACACTAACCATAGAGGTGCTTATAATTCTCATAACGGTTGCTGTGGAACATAACACTTTCTATCATAATAAATATTTTAATACTCTTGTGCAGACACATACCCTCATTGATGCTACCTTCTTGAGAATAGTTGAAACAAAACATGCACAACCATTTTCATATGATTATGTCATTGATCCTTACCCCACTATGCACTGGGGAAGATGCCTAGCTAGGATTGCATGGCGAGGTAAGGCATAAACATATGAGTTCTCCAAATTATAGGTGTTGCACATTTATGTGGAATTTAGAGAATTGTTTTCTTTGCAAGTGGATGTCAACATAGAAAAGAGTTTTAGGATAGCCTCTTAAAGCACCATAAGGGCAAGTGATTGTAGATCTTTACACATGATGTGGAGATTATACTATGGTAGTCTGTAAATTAGGCATGAACATAGTTTGTATTGATCCCAAAGAGGAGGTTGTGAAGGCTACCTTGAAGAAGATGTCATTGTAGTTCAATGAACATATTTACTTACAAATATTCAAGTGATTGGGTTTAACAATTGTTTGTAATCATGTCATGATCTTATTTTACATATGAAGAGGGAGAGAGAGAGAGAGAGAGAGAGAGAGAGAGAGAGAGAGAGAGAGAGAGAGAGAGAGAGAGAGAGAGGTTTTAAAATAAAATAAGAATGAGAGTTTCAACAATGTTGTGCTCAACATGTCAAATAAACTAATGAAGTAATGACATTGTGTGTATTATGTAGAGGAATAAGATAGTGTTAAGTTTGTAAACATAAAGGATCTATAGGAGTTAAATGTATTTATGTGTAAATAAATGATTGATACATTTATAGGCTCAAATGATCAAAAGGACAAGAGAGAAAGGACATAAAGAGCAAGAGAAATGCAAGAGGCGACAACATGGATAAGAGAGAGAACATGAAGAGAGAGAGGATGCTATCTCCCTTATACCAGCATAGGAACAATCCAAAGAGAGCGACACTAATAAGAAGGAAGAGTGAAAATGAGTGGGAAAGGGAGATATAGTGATATACTACTATAGAGGAGGGGAGAGGGTTAAGGGTGACGGAGACAAGGAGGGAGGAAGGGGGAGAGAGAGGGAGACAAGAGAGAAGAGAGACAAGGGAGAGAGAATAAGATAATAGGGGAGGGACAGAGAGAGATAGGGGGGTAAGGGAGAGTGAGACAATAGAGAAGAGATTTGAGAGAGTTCGAGAGAGATTCGAGAGAAAGAGATGGTAGGATAGAGCGAAGAGAGTGAGGGATATAGAGATGGTAGTATATATATATATATATATATATATATATATATATATATATATATATATGTATGTATGTATGTATGTATGTATGTATGTATGTATATATATGTATATGTATATATATATGTATATATGTATACATATATGTATATATGTATATATATGTATATGTATATATATATGTATATATGTATATATGTATATATGTATATATGTATATATATATATATATATATATATATATATATATATATATAGAGAGAGAGAGAGAGAGAGAGAGAGAGAGAGAGAGAGAGAGAGAGAGAGAGAGAGAGAATGAAGAGAGAGAAAGAGATGGTAGGGGAGAAACGCACAAAGAGAGAGAGAGAGAGAGAGAAGAGAGACAAGGACCAAAAGAGATTGTAGGAGAGAGAGAGAGAGATGGCAGTAGAGAGAGGTGAGGGTGGGAGAGAGATATATTTATAGAGATGGTAGTAGAGAGAGAGGAGAGGGAGATAAAGAGATGGTAGGAGAGAGAGAGGAGAGGGAGATAAAGAGATGGTAGGAGAGAGAGAGAGAAAAGAGTGATGGGAGAGAAAAAGATGGTAGGAAAGAGAGAAGAGAGGGAGAGATGAGATATGGTATGAAAGAGAGAAGAAAGTATTGAGAATCATGGATTGAGCTCTCCTAAACAACTTCCTAATAACAAGACATTTACCTAATGATAAACTAATCCTACACTAATCTACTCTAATGACATTACTAACCTAAGGTGGATAAAAATAAAAGAGACTCATTGTGATAAGTGTGATAAGTGTGTGCTAATTAAGTTTAGACTCAAGTTGAGTTAGGTTACAAGATTGAGCTCTCCTAAACAACTTCCTAATAACAAGACATTTACCTAATGATAAACTAATCCTACACTAATCTACTCTAATAACATTACTAACCTAAGGTGGATAAAAATAAAAGAGACTCATTGTGATAAGTGTGATAAATGTGTGCTAATTAAGTTTAGACTCAAGTTGAGTTAGGTTACAAGATGGAAGCTTGTACTCATAAAAAGACTTGACATGATGTGCTTGTATTCCATTTTTGAAATGTTCTCCTTTTATATGAGGAGGGTACAACTTAGCTTTTCTCTTGCATGTGGGATAATTCTCACTTGGTGATGTGCCTTCTCACTTGGTGATGTGCCTTCTCACACTCACTCCATATTTTCCTTGTGCTCTTTGGCACCATGTATCTCAACAGAGAGTGTGCCAGAAGAGAGAGGGAAAGAGAAGAGAAGAGAAGAGAAGAGAGAGAGAGAGAGAGAGAGAGAGAAGGGAGGGTGAGACAAGAGAGAAGAGAGACAGGGAGAAAACATTTTCACATATGCATGTGCACAAACACTACATTCTCACGTGCCGTAGTGTCCCACATGTGCATCACACATACACATGTGTACATGCACTCCAATTCACATGTTTTCATGTGCACATCATGCATCCATTCACACATTTGCACGTGCATGCACATGATTTGTAAAAATTTCACCACCATGAGCCCATTTTTCTAGAGAGAGGAGGTGTGGAAATCCTTAAGGGGAAAAAATGAGAGTCCATATTTCATCAATGAATATTAATGAGAAGACTGTTTTGGGAGTGCCAGCAATGCTCGTACTCCAGACACTCTCATCATTCTCTGGGTGTGGTAGCAATTGGTTGTCTCATGATTTCCATATCTTCTTTAATATCCACACCATTGGTTTGCTCTTGCTCTGAGGATTGGGCATTCATGGGATGTATGCTTGCTTCTACAAAGTAAACACCATGTCAATTCTCATCTTGCTTCAAACTTTCCATCCTCCTTACTTCCTTGACCGCTCTTGGCATGTATGTTTTACCATCCTCATCTACATATGTTATTTGATTACAACAGGCTGATACCATCTCCTAACAAGCAAAGTGTTAAGAAATTTATGGTTTCTCTTAGTATTATTTTGTGTGTTCGTGGTGGGTGATGCTGAAGAGGTTGCCTTATGCATCCTCGTGTAGGCATGTCTCACCTTGATTGACTCTAACCCTTCTTAGAAAGAATCTGTCAATCACATTCGGAGGTTGAGTGACTATATTAGGCTCTTTGTGAGCTCTTAAATTCTCAAGGACTTTGTGAGGTCCTTATGCCCCTATAAACGATTAGACACCGAAGGAGTCTCGTGTGGGGATATACATATTTCTCGCAGAATCTAGACAAAACTTGTGTCCATCGCATGATGACAACCTTTGGGTTATTTAAGATTTATGGTTTACATCGTGGCATAGCCAAAAGTGACCCCTACTCCAAGAGCACCCCATTATGGTCAATTTAGATGGGAACATTTATAATTTTATGATACCCATAGTGTTGTAGGACATAGGTTTGCAACTTGCTTGCCTTCTCGAGTGGTCTGGTCGCCAGTCAAGGGACACGTCCTCTCGAAGGGTCATCCCACTTCAGTTGGGACATGACTATTAGTCTAAAGACATATCTATTCATGAAAGGGCATGATCTTGCACAGGGACATGACTCTTCGATTGTAACTCTTTAGCCCCTATTTAAAGAGGGCAGACCATTCAATCACATAGAAAGGAATTAGTCTCAATGAACTAGAAAGGATCCAAGGTGTAGTGCAAAGCAAGAATGTGTAAAATGCATCAATATCAAGTAGTAGAGGTGCATTGCAGAGCCAAAAAGTACCAGATGCATCAAGAAAAGTAGCAGAGGTGCAGTCCAGAGCCAAAAAGTGCTAGATGCATTAGAATCAAGGAGCATAGGTGAAGTACAGGGCTAGGAAGTGTCGAAAACACAAGAATTAGGCCACAGAGTTGATGAAGTGTTAAAGGAACTATCTTGAACCATCCGCACTTGGATGCCTCTCTATAGGGTATGATCGAATTTTCTAAGATTCAAAATATAAATGGGTTAATCGCTCCCCATTGACCTCCCTTATAATGCCAGCAGACAATAGTTTGGAAGTAGACTAAGAGTCCTTCATGAAAAGATACAGGGGAGAAGAGAGCTTGAGCTCTTGCAACACACACACACTCACAAAACCCTAAAAGAGAACACACAAGGTGAGAGGCTGAAAATCTTCTTCTCCTTCACACAACACTCAACACCCCATATACAAAGATAAGAGTACACACCATATGAAAAGGTACTCAACCAAATATATACTAGGGTTCTCTATAGTGTGAACCCGTCTCTAGAATGGCTGTCACACACAGCCTGTCATCCCACTGGCCGCATATCACCCATGATCTCACCAACCATGCCAGTGGTGTAAGTGTGGAGCCTATCCCCCAGGCGGGTCATCAGTGTCCACCACCTCACTAGATGAGCTCGATATCTCAACACTCCCCCTTGAGCTCAACTCCATCTCATGTACACCAAGCGAAGCCTTGAATCTGCGGAGCTTCTCTCTGTACCCAATGCTTTGGTGAAGATGTCAGCGACCTGATCCTGTGTGTTGACATAAACAAGGTCAACGTCTCCTGCCAAAACCTTCTCTCTGACAAAATGTCAGCAACCTGATCCTATGTGCTGACATAAACAAGGTCAACGTCTCCTGCCAAAACCTTCTCTCTGACAAAATGGTAGTGGACCTCTATATGCATCGTGCGAACATGAAAAATTGGGTTCCTGGCCTGTATAATGCTGATGTTGTCACATAGAAAATGACAACTTGTCTATCCACTGATAGACCCAATCTGCAAGTAGCTTTCTCAACCAAGCTACCTCACATGCTGCCATAGCAGCACCTCTGTACTCGGCCTCTATGTACTGGATAGAGCAACCGTAAGCTGCTTCTTACTGCTCCAAGTCACAGCAGCACTCCCCAAAGAAAACATGAAGCCACTAGTAGATCTATCTGAGATACTACCAGCCCAATCAGCATATGTGTACCCATGTACACATATCTCTGTCCCAGTTTCATAAAATAGTCCACAATGCCAAGTAGACCTCACACACCTCAGTATGCATCTCAATGCATCCAAATGCGGCTTTTGAGGAACCTGCATAAATTGACTCACCAACCCAACAGCATAGCTCAAATTTGGTCTAGTGATCGTCATGTAGATCAAGCTTCCTACTATGCGCCTATACATAGTAGGATCCTCCAAAATCTCTCCTGAATCTGCACTCAACTTGCCATTCTAATCCAATGGCATTGAGATAGGCTTACATCCTGTCATGCCATACTTGGACAACATGTCCAAGCCATACTGTCTCTGCAGTAATCCAATACCATGTGGTGACCTAATCACCTCAATGCCCAAGAAATATCTGAGCTTCCCCAGATCCTTCATCTCAAACTTCTATCTAAGCAAGATCTTTACATCAAAGATCTCTACATCATGGTCCCCCTGTAATGATCAGGTCATCTACATAGATGACAACAAGCACAACCCCTCTATCACTGTGTCTCACATACAGCGAGAAATCACTATTGGCTACATGAAAGCCAATAGTGACAAGATATTCAGAAATCTTTTCAGACCATGCTCTTGGTGCTTGTTTTAAGCCATACAAGGCTTTCTTCAACTTGCAAACATGCTCGGGGTGACTCACATCCTCATAACCACGTGGCTGCAATATATACACATCTTCCTACAAATCCCCATGCAAGAATGCATTCTTTACATCCATCTGATGTAAAGACCATTGCTTTGACACAGCCACTGCTATCATAACTCTCAGTGTTGCCATCTTGGCAACTGGGCTGAAAGTTTCCTCATAATCAATGCCATATGTCTATGCATATACTTTGGCTACCAATCTAGCCTTGTACCTGCTTATGCTTCCATCACTGTTATGTTTTACTTTGTACACCCACTTGCATCCAATGGCTTTCTTGCATCCAATGGCTTTCTTGCCTTTAGGCAATTGCACTAAATCCCAAGTCTCATTTCCATATAGTGCATTCATCTCCTCATCCATAGCTTTCTCCCAACACACATTTCCAACAACCTCATCAATGCATGTGGGCTCTACAACCTGTACAACTTTTGCCATGTATGCATAGTGATGTGCCACATAACCATCATAGGTAAACCTCTACAAAGGATTCTTCACTCTCCCAGATCTTCGCAGCTTTGCATTCATGGCTTCCATAGCCTTCTTTACACCAGGTGTTCTCATAGCTGGTATCCCAAGATCCTCATCAAGACTCATCTCTGAGCCACTAGACTCTCCATCAACATGAGAATGCCCTGCAGAAATGTCAGGCATACTAAGGGGCTCAACCACTTTCTCTTTGCCTTTATGTGATGTACTAATCACATTTGTAGGATTGGTATTATAATGCAGCCTGCCACTCCATGGTCTATCAATTGAACCACTAGATGAGGACTCTCCTGGTCCACTCAAAGACTGTGATTGCTGACTTGCATTATGTGCAACCACATTTCCACTCACATCAACCCCAACAGCTTCTTTTCCAGCAGCATACCAGCTTCTCATCTCATAAAAAACAACATCCCTGCTTACCCTCAACTCACGTGTAGCAGGGTTATAACACCTGTATCCCTTTTACTCAAGGGAGTATCCAATAAACACACATTTTTCAGCTTTTGGATCTAGCTTAGTTCTCAGCTCATCTGGCATATGCACATATGCAATGCATCCAAAGACTTTCAGATGAGACAAATCAAGTTTTCTGCTAGTAAACCTCTCCTCTGGAGTTACATCATGTATGGCTGTAGTTGGAGTCATGTTCATGATGTAAACTGCTGTTGCTCTGAACTGTTTTTGTTTTGTGAAGACTGTTGGTCTTCACCCAAGCTCTTCTCTTCTATAATCAACATAGACACCAAATCTGTGAAATTGGGAATGTTTTCCCGAGTCTGAATAGACGTCTTGAACGCCTTGTATTGTGGCCCGAGACCACGTAGACAGACTTGCACCTTATCATCATCATCTATTGAAACGCCAATAGATGCAAGGGATTCCACAATACCCTTGATCTTCAATGCATTGTCATTCACATACATACTCTTTTTCTCCACAGTATGAAGTTTATTCTTCAACTGTATCTTTCGTGCCTTGGTATTCGTTTCATAGAGTTTTTCCAAGGTGTCCCACGCCTCCTTGGGGGACTTGGCATCCTGTATGTGCCCAATCATGGTGTCCTGTATACTGATATGGAGCCGATACATAACTTTTTTGGCTCCTTGGTTCCAATCCTTGAACTCTTTCACATCTGCAGTAGTCGGATTGATCTCCGGTATCTCCGATGCCTCTTCATGCTCACCTTCTATATAGTCCCAGTAACCCTTTCCCATCAGGAAATTTGTCAGCCTGAATCTCCAAGCATGGAAATTGTTCTTATCAAGCTTCTCAGCAAAAATCTGGTTTATGTCATCATTTGACATCTTGCTAGACACACAAATTTACCAGAAATAGCACTCTGGTTTATCCTGCACAAACTGCTGTATTTTCTGCAGCGATATTGTACTACACTCAAATGTCACAACCAATGATCTCAATGTGCATACATACACCCAATGGCAACTGTTGACCTCCTTGCAGCACATTGAGGTCACAACCAGTGACCTCAATGTGCATACATACACCCAATGGCAACTGTTGACCTCCTTGCAGCACACACAATGTCTGCACAACCAATATGTCTTCCTGTAGTTCTTAAAACAGAGTTTTGCAGAGAATCGATGACTTACCTACAGTGCTTGAAACCGCCTGCTTTTTGAAAAACGGAGGTCCTAACACGCCCAAAACGCGTTTTCGGCTTGAAAAATGTTGTCCAATAAGACATCTAATAGGAAAGTATAATGGTCCTATAGCTTTACTCCCGCAAAGAAAGCTCCTCAATCAGAGATCGTTTGCCAGTGCCTCCGTAGAGCTCCCGACAAGGGTGTAGTCCCGCCAACACAAATAGGGAAGAGTAGATGAAGCTCTTACCCTCGTACCACTTCCTGTGCTTCTCTTGCTTACAGCTCATCCCTTAGCATGAACCAGGCTTTGATACCATGAAAAGATGCAGGGGAGAAGAGAGCTTGAGCTCTTGCAAGCATACACACACTCACAAAACCCTAAAAGAGAACACACAAGGTGAGAGGCTGAAAATCTTCTTCTCCTTCACACAACACTTAACACACCATATACAAAGATAAGAGTACACACCATATGAAAAGGTACTCAACCAAATACATACTAGGGTTCTCTATAGTGTGAACCCAACTAAATGAGCTGGCGCTATAACTATGCCAGTGTCTAGAATGGCTGTCACACAGCCTGTCATCCCACTGGCCGCATATCACCCATCATCTCGCCAACCATGCGAGTGGTGTAAGTGTGCCCGGCCTATCCCCCAAGTGGGTCATCAGTGTCCATCGCCTCACTAGATGAGCTCGATATCTCAACACTTCACAATGGAAGAGAGTAGATCATTACTGTGGGATATAGACCCTGTAGAGCTTCAGTAAGTGGGAATGGAGGTCGGTGAGTTGTCATATATTTATGGGTGAATCATCAAGAGAAGGGATGAGAGAGCTCAAGATGACTGGAGAAAGAAGAGTCATAAGAATGCCTTGCAAAAATGTTGGGCATACCAAGAGGCTCACCAACCTTCTCTTTGCCTTTTTGTGATGTACCAACTACATTTTTAGGACTAGTATGCTGGACCTGCTCACATTAGTACTCTACAAGTAGCCATTTCTTTTAGGAACGTACATGCTATAATGCATGCCCCTTTGGGAGATCACTATTTAAATGTAATGTGTTCCACGTCAGAAAGGAAAATAGATTTTACCCTAGTAACTGCTAGTGTTATCATACCAACTAGAGTACAGTGGACTATGGTTATGCAGGAGGGACAAAATCTAGGTATCTTGAATATCTATGTGCCTAATGTACGTGGCCCTCTGGGGCACCATCACCCCTAACTTATCATTGGATTGCTGGAGGAGACTTCAACATGGTTGAGTAGCCATTGGACAAAAAGGATGGTTTGTGAGGGTAGTTTTGCATAATTTTTTCTTCTTTTCCATGGTTCATTATTTCATTGTTAATGTTTCTCAAATGAGAATCAAAATATATTCTAGAAAATTTGACAAATTACCAAGTGAGGAAAAAAACAATATTATTCGTAGTAAAAGGGAGCTGGAAGTGGCCCGCACCGGCGCGGGATGCTTCCAACCCCCTTTTTTAATAGAAACGCCATGACGCAACACCACCATTTAGACACCATGGCCCAAGCTTTTACCAAGATGTACCTTCTTGCCATAATCAACACAACCATAATCAAAACATAAAAAAAGGGGGCTAGAAGCGGCCCATGCCGATGCAGGCCGCGCCCTTTTTTTATGTTGCTCAGAGAAATGCCGTGGGTTGCCATGCTTGCCATATCAGCATAATCATCCACACATATTTCTTAATCGCCTTCATGCCATATATAATCATAATCAACATAAGCATAATCAATACAACCTCTCAAATTTTTGACAGCAGCAACAAAAAAAGGGGGTTGCAAATGGCCCACGTCGGTGCGAGATGCTTCTAGCCCCCTTTTTTTGTAGAAATCATGGCCATTATGCAACACCATTCAGACACCATGGCCCAAGCTTTTACTAAGATGTACCTTCTTGTCATAATCAACACAACCATAATCAAAATATATATATATATAAAAAGGGGGCTAGAAGAGGGCCGCTTCTAGCCCCTTTTTTTTAAAGAAACCATGGCAAGAGTGTGATTTAGCAAGCAAGAAAAATCTTCAAGAAAAACGATGGTGGCAAGAAGGCAATTCAGCAAGAAACAAAAATCTACAAGAAAAACATTTTTGGACCCATCGTGTGTTACACCCAATTCAATCTTGGAGGAGAGAGTGGCAGGCCAATTGGATCTTTGGAGGAGAGAGTGGCGAGCCCATTGCTTGAGAAGGGAAGACAACAATACTAAGAGGATCGCTTCTAGCCCCCTTTTTTTATGTTGCTCAGAGAAATGCCGTGGGTTGCCATGCTTGCCATATCAACATAATCATCCACACATGTTTCTTAATTGCCTTCATGTCATACATAATCGTAATCATAGCCATAATCAACATAAGCATAATCAATACAACCTCTCAAATTTTTGGCAGCAGAGCAACAACAAAAAAAAGGGGGCTGGAAGTGGCCCACGTCAGTGCGAGATGCTTCTAGCCCCCTTTTTTGTAGAAATCATGGCCATTATGCAACACCACCATTCAGACACCATGGCACAAGCTTTTACTAAGATGTACCTTCTTGCCATAATTAACACAACCATAATCAAAATATTAAAAAAAAGGGGGCTAGAAGAGGGCCGCTTCTAGCCCCCTTTTTTAAAGAAACCATGGCAAGAGGGCGATTTAGCAAGCAAGAAAAAACTTCAAGAAAAACGATGGCAAGAAGGCGATTCAGCAAGAAACAAAACTCTGTAAGAAAAACATTTTTGGAGCCATCGTGTGTTACACCCAATTCAATCTTGGAGGAGAGAGTGGCAGGCCAATTCGATCTTTGGAGGAGAGAGTGGCGAGCCTGTTGCTTGAGAAGAAGGGAAGACAACAATACTAAGAGGGAGAGGAAGAGAGAAAGAGATACAAAATGTAGGGTTTTCAGAAAAGAGAATGAGAGAGGAAAAGAGATACATTTAGACCGTGCACTTGATTTTTGGCTGGTCAGTACCTCAGTGTCATCATAACTCTTGGGCAGCCGGGTACAAAACCATTACACTCATTCTTGGGAGTTTTGGTGCGTTATTACTTGCACATTATTTTCAGGATTTTAGATTCTGTATGTTGGGGCCACGTTCTATATATGGTAATTAGATCTATTTCATATTCTATTTTAATCTAATTTCTTTAAATTTTCTGATCTCCTTTGAACGTTTATCATTCTCGACGTACTTCACAAAATTTCCAGCATATTTTAGATTTGAATATTTTTCCTTTGTGTTAATATAATTTAATTATATATAAAGAATGTGAATTCATAAATGTATAAATATAATTAGCTATATATATTGAGTATATTAATTTAATGTAATTATGTAAATACATATTAATAAGGTTTATATATATTGAAAAAACATAGTACGTATTAATTAAATATATAAATAAATAATATATTTATATTATATTTTTAAAATATATAATAGAGATGGTTATGTAATATACAATTTTATCTTTATTAACAATTTTCATAATAAATTCTTTCTAGCCCTTGTAATTAACGATGGTTATTTTGCATGCCTTAAAAATCAAGAATCAATTACACTAAAATATTGTGAGCTCAGGTATATACATTGTCTATTGAGATGGTTATGTAATATACAATATTATAATAGAGATGGTTATGTAATATACAATATTATCTTTATTGACAATTTTTATAATAAATTCTTTCTAGCCCTTGTAATTAACGATGGTTATTTTGCATGCCTTAAAAATCAAGAATCGATTACACTAAAATATTGTGAGCTCAGGTATATACATTGTCTATTGGTGTACATGCATTTCCCTACTCAGGTATACACATCATCTGGCCATTTTCCTTCCTGTTCTTGGTTTTTCCCCTGCTCTTTTGACATCTACAATGGGTAGGTGTGTGACCATTTATGGTCCACGGGTGGGAACAAAGCTTGTTATACGTTCAAGCCAGAGATGTAATGAAATATCTCTGTTAGAAATACTAGAACACTTTGTGCTCTCTAGCCTAGCCAAGAGGTTCACTCTGCACCCAATAACTTTGGGTGTAGAAATTATTAAGACTGAAGCTCAAACTCTTGTTGATGGGACCGAGGGATATGTGTTAGCTCAAGCATTTTATAAGGTTAGGTTGCATACTGTCAACTTGGTAGTGCTTGATGAACAGGAAACTGTGAAGAAAGATAACATGGTGGATCAGTCATCTTTTCATTGCTTGAGTGATTTTGATCTTCTTCATGTTTAACATAGAGGGAGTAGTCTACATGTTGCCTCTCAAGTTGTGCATCAAATTGTATCTGTTTGATGAGATGTATGTGTCCTATGATGGATATATTGCTTTTGAGCTCCCTCCTTCTGGGCAATGCTAGGAATGGAGCATAAACATGATGGTCATGTATGGACAGACTATGTAACTTGTAGTAGTGATTGCTTTTCAGCTACAATGCGACTGAGCAGGTGTGCTGGTCACCTACATTGATACAATCTAGAGTGCCCACACATTGTGGCCGCTTTAGTTGTGAATGAGACTCACTAGGAGAGTGCGGAAGGTGCCTCAAATCGGGAGACCAGGAAAAGAGACTGGAACTCTTGTATGTAGTCATTGTAGACTTCCACCTGAGTGTGTGAAATAGTTTTCTGCGGTCATATATTATTGTGTTCCAAAAGATCAGGAGAATTTTACTAGATGGGCAATGCATTTGGGTTACCATGTTGCCTTTTTTGATACCTTGGCCATGATTTCCAAAAAAAGGGGGCCTTTTTTTATGTTGCTTAACGAATGGCCATGGGAGCATCATGTATGGTAGTGTTGCTATGGTTATGTTCCATGATGGCCATGGCAAGAAGGTAATTTTGGCCACGGCGAGATGTTGTCTTTCATTACCTTGGCCACGATTTCTTAAAAAAAAGGGGCTGGAAGCGGTGGGCTACTTCCAGCCCCTTTTTTTTGGAAATCATGGCCAAGGTAATGAAAGGCAATACTTGCCATGGCCAAGGTAATGAAGGCTTCTCTCAAAGGAGGTTTGTTAACCCATGCTGTTTATGCTTGTTTTATTGAACAATGCTGACATAATGTTGACCATGCTGTATATGCTTGTTTTGTTGGACAATGAGCTCATTGCCATGGGCACGATGGCCTTTTTTTAAAGATTACATGGCCATCATGGCCATGGCAATGAGCACAATATTAATCATGAGTGTAAGAAATGCATTGGATGTCTTTGCAGGGAAATTGTGTCAAAGAGGAGAATTCCAATTAGTAGTCCACCTAAGTCCAATAAGAGAGGAAGGGGAGGGAGATCAAAGAGGGTTGAAAAAGAGAGTGGAGTAGATACACATGAAGATAAAGGGTTGGAAATAGATGATGGGGTTGTTGATGTTCTTGCTGACGAGGGCTATGATAGGGAGAAGGAAGATGACTTAGTTAGGAGGGAGCATGAGATGTAGATAGTTCCATTTGTTGTGAGGCCAAAGAATTTGAAGGAAGAGGATCCCAAGGATGAGAATAGTTTGTTGATGCAGGGAGAAGATATATTGCAAAAGACCAGACTGTTCTCATGTTCTGTTTGTCAACCCTTTCCTTTGTGTAGATTGATTCAATATGCAAAAGTGAGAGGTCTTCATGATGACATTTCTGGGTTGAAAGTTTCTTTTGGGCATGAGGGATATGTTCCAGAGAAGGAGGTGTTTATAGTGTCAATGTGGACTTTGGATAGAGAGGAATAGCAGTTGATGATGATATTCAGCAAGGGTGGGATCCAATTTGGAGGGAGGTGGACTAAGCCTTTGAGGACGAGATAGCTGCCCATCCCGAGCTCACTAGTCTAGCTAGCCGTATGTTTTTTGTCTAGGAGGGAAACTATCGTACTGTGGCTTGGACTCAAGCAATAAGGGAGAAATCCTCGACTGTCATGGAGAAGCATGTCCGTGTACTCTCTATAGTGATCAATCCCACTGTGGTTGGCGAGATTGCACTTTTGTCATGTCTCCAAAGAATGAATTTGTAAGTGATTTATCTCATATGTTTGATTTAACACTTGTTTTGATTTGGCTCTCAACAATTGCTCTAAATATACCATTATGTGTATAGCTTGAACACCCATGCTCTTGTTGTGGCCTCATTGAGAGATGAATTGGTCAACACATCAAACATATGTAAGGCTGATCAAGCCTACTTGCAAGAGCTGCCAAAGGAGGATTTTAAGCTTATTTCTCAAATTCGTAAGAGGTCAATAAAAGGTGAAGAACCTTCGTTTCCTCTAACAAGAATGTACTTGGGATCTTTGGTGTACAATGTGAGTTACAATCTACTTCTTCCTTAATTTCTATGTAGATGCTTCATAATATAAATATTTTCAAAAATTCATGTTGTAGAAAGTGTTAGAATGCTTTGTTAGGACATCTAATGTGTTTTGACAAAAATTTGTGTTGTAGGAAATTTTTTGGTTTTGGTCATTTTCAGGTAGTTGCCATTTTCGTGGGTGAGTTTTGATTAGGTTAGAGGTGGAATTAGGAGAAGTTTTGTTGAGAGAGTTTTTTCATTTTGTACTTAGAACAACTTTGCTCGAGTGAAAATTTTGTGATTCACATTATTTCACGTCCGTTTGGTGACTCCAAAGTGGTTTTTAAGTGGTTTTGTGCTAAAAATATGCCTAGATTTTTGTGTCGATACATTGCAGGTCCTAACGATGGTCAAGGAGGAAGATTTAGCCTCGGACGAACAAATACAAAGTTAAAGAGGAGGATGGAACGTTCGAGATGAGCTATCGAGCATCCTCATTAGGGCACCGAGTTGCTAGTGGCACACCATGAGAAATTTCCAATTTCTCGGTGTTAAAAAAAAACAATCTCATGGGAATGATGACCGCTAGTGAAAAACGCATCCCGAACACGCTTTTCCAAAAAATTCATCTCGCCAAAAATATGGCATGCGGTTCGAGAAAGCCCAAAGAGGACTATTTTTGGCTTTTCGTGGAAAGAAGAGGAACTTAGAGAAAATTGAAGAAGAAGAAGATTGTGAGTGCGTGTGCGAGTTGTTCATGAGAGTGAGAGTGCAAGTGAGATAGCTCGGGGGTGGTCGGGTGGTTCGAGCTCTTTCTTCCAAGAGAGCTTCATATCAAATTATTGTAAGAACTTTCTTGATTATATACAGAGTTGTTCTCTTTCTGCCTCAAAAATTTATGCAAATTCTATTCTCTTTGAATTGTATTGTGATTTTTGAGCCGAAGCTTCACAGGAAAGGTCTCACATCATCACCAATTTGGGGACTTCTTCAATATCATTGTAAAGGTCTTGAAGAGTAGATTCCAAAGTGCAATCTCTACAAACTTTTGATTTTATTTGCAAAAATTTCACCATGAGCCCATTTTTCTAGAGAGAGGAGGTGTGGAAATCCTTAAGGTGCAAAAATGAGAGTCCATATTTCACCTAATGATGTAAACACCCTTCCTAAAGGTAATGGAAGTCCCTTTGGAGAAGCTAAAGAAGCCAAAAGGTGTGTTAATACCTCTTGGTTAGCCCCTCTCTGCTCACTAATCAACTAAACAACCCTTCCTAAAGGTAATGGTTTAGCTAGAAAGCTTGAACCACTCTCTTCTAGAATCATGCTCAATCACTCTCTCACTTAAAAAAGTAAGCATGCACACTTCATACACTCCAACAATACACATAAGCATGCACATTATCAAGCAAGCAATAAGACAAGAGCTCAAGGGAAGAATAAAGTTTTGCACTTGAAAAATGAGAGAATTCACCTATTCACATTATCAAAAGTTGTATATATACAAGAGGCTTTTCCCAGTTTGCTTAACTTAAGTGGGTGTGCCAAATTCCTATCTCTACCCATATATACAAGCTTTATGGCTATGGTGGGCTTTAATACAATGGTGGCCCATTGCCTAAGCATAATTTGAATACAACTAAGGCTAAAGGCATTGATTTTAGGTGTACGAAAAAGAGTTAACAATGACACGTCGATTCTTTTTAGTGGGGGAGCTTGTAAGGTGACACACCCTCCCTACTTCTTTGGTCTTATAATCTCTAGGTGATTTGAGTTAAGCATTATGTAATGCCAAAAAAAAAAAAAGACAAGTGGTCTAGGACTAAGATGAGGAATTCATTTACTTTTTTTGTGACCTAGGTTCACTAGTAGAGAGGGGGGCTGAATCTTGTGGACCAGCTTCATCATTGATTGCCTCTATACTGAACTTGTTTTCTTGTGTGTAATCTTGTGGACCGCCTCACAATTTTTAAGATTTTTTAAACTTGATGGGGTGTGATTAATTATCTTAATCCTAATTAACGGTTGTGATGCAACCAATTAAGTATTTTTTTGTATGGTTTAGCATGCTTCTAATTTATATCAATTCCAACAATACATGAAAATTTATGAAATACACAAACAAAAATTGACAATCCCACTCTAATTCAACCTAACGAAGCTCAATGCTCATGTTTTTGAAGTGGATTCCACTCCTAATCACAATTTCCAAGCTAATTCTTGGATTAAAGAAATGAAATCTAAGCCTCTCGGACTTTAATTTCATGCAAATCACCCAAGAACTAGGGTTTTAATGTTGAGCCTAATACATTTGTATCCACTCCCAACTTGAAAATTTCAAGTCCAATGTGACTTATCTTGCTCCTTTTTTTCTTAAGATGCCACCATCATCAACATTCAAGTCCAATGTGACCTATCTGACATAGGAGGGCCACTTTTTTATCTTAAGATGCCACCATCATCATCATCATAATCACCAATACCTATTATAAAACTGAATCTTCTGAGGTTGCAAATAGTGTGTGTGGATACACCTTATTTGCAACTCTAGGAGGGCTTTAAGAAGCCATCATCATCATTAGCACGATCTTTATCACCATCACGATTACCATTATCATCACCATCATCTCATACGTGCAAGGGTCTTGACCATCATCAAGCATCAAATGGTTTCTATCAATCAACCACCTCATGCTCAACATTATCACCATAATCATTGTCATTAATATCACCTCATGGTCAATGGATATCTATCCTAGAGATTTGAGTTTGAGCTCTAGGATAGTCTCAAATTGGCTACTCAAAGTCACCCATGTGTGGGTCATTCTATTCTACTACTTATGATTAAAACAGATTAGTAGTTGTGAAATACACCTTAAAACATCAATCTCAATAGTAGCATATTTTAGTTATCGATGCACCGAGTCTTGGCTTGGGATCCTTGAGAGCCTTTGTGGGCTATATCAGTGGACCTTTGAGAGCAACGGTTTGAGATTATCTTGGAGCTGAAAATAGAGCATGTTTTTGTTTCTTACTTATATCTCTAGGATAGCTTGAAATGGCTACTCTTTGTCACCAAGATGGGGGTATCAAATGGCTCCTCGTTAGTCACCAAGATGGGGGTATCAAATGGCTACTCTTATTTATATCTCTAGGATAATCTCAAATGGCTACTCTTAATCACCAAGATGGGGTATCAAATGGCTACTCGTAGTCACCTAGATGGGGGTATCCTAGACCATCAATGAAAATGCCATCAATTTTGTGGTAGTAATCATATGCTCACAAAGACCCACGATAATTTTATCTCCTCCTAGACTCACGGTCATCAACACCATGGATATAAACCCCCTTGATGTCATAGTAATAAAACAAAAAAGTAAAGGCTTTCTAAAGCCTAATGGATGACCACATTCTTCTCACACTTTGGTTGATTTTATCTCTATGTTTATTTATCTCCTATACCCTACTCTAAAGCTTCCTCAACCACCTCTTTGTCTTCTAATAAATGAAGAGAGAGAAGACAAGAGACGAGAAAAATATCTCTAAGAAATGGACTTTCCACCACGACAGAGTGCTTTGGTGGCACAAGCAACATAAACTTGAATCCTCTAGAGCTTGAATGATGTGGAAAGCACACAAAAAAAATCTTATCAAAATCAAAACCACTAGGCCCATCAAGGATTAGCAATTGAGTGCACTAGCGCATTCGATTGATATCCCTAGGAGATTATTATTATTATTAATGTGAAATCTTGAGAGATTTTATAGTCTCTTTCTATTAGAAATTGGACTAGCTCTTCATTTTTGAAACTAAAAACATTATTAATCGGTAGCTTGGAGAAAAGTTTCTTATAAATACTACTCACCTTGTAGTTGGCAAGTTGTTCTCCTCTCCACTTTGATTCTTGTGTATTGCTTTCTATATTCAAAGGAGGTATGATAGAGAACTCTACTCAAAACATTTCCTTGGGGTGAAGAGATTTGCTCAATTAAAGGTGTACATATTGAGTATTGCCATTTGTATGGTCTTTTATATTTCCATATCTTTATAAGAGAGTATTATTTGGAGAGGCTAATGGGGATGTAATGGTAGTGAAATTGAAATTAACACTCTAACAGCAATAAGGCTACTTACAACTTAACTTAAAGAACCTACTTTTAAGGACTTAGCATGTTGATGTTTTCCTATAGTAAGTTGGTCCTTGATTCAATAATTGTATATCCACCCTTGGCATACTTTTAAACTATGGCTTGCAATCAAGAAATTTCAGTGTCGTCATTTCTAACAATTTCTTTGAGGTGATGCTAAAGCAATATCTCTTATTGTAAAATATACTAGTTGTGCATATTTTGTCATAAAATGATTTTCCCCATACATGTACATGGGGGTGCTTAAGTTCTTCATTACATACACCACTTATATGAATAAATCAAGCCACAAGATAGTTGAATGTGATTTACGTACTTTTGGGTGGGAAAAACAAGAGGGTAGAGATAACAAATAACCATGAAACCATTCTAGAGATTATGCTTGTTTTAAACTAAAAACCTTCACAATATATCTTTCATGATGAAAACTATGAGATCAATCACGTTATGTTGATACCAATCAAGTCTCAAACTCTATCTAAATTCTCCTTTAAATCCACCATTGTTAGGCTCTATAAGGTAGCTCATGGGCACCTCTTCCTAGTAGAAGGGGAATCTTGTCAATACAGGACATGTAACACTTCTTCCCCTAAGAAAAGTTTACATCCTCAAAACAATATGAGGGAATATCTTCTTTAAATTTCTTACCTTCTCCCAAGATGATCTTTCTTTCAATATATCCTTCCACTTAACTAAATATTCTAAGTACTGTTTTGTTCTCACATCAAGAATCCTTTCAAGCTCATGTGGAAGACTTATAAACTCAACAAGGTCTTTGCTCATCACCTAATTTTTTTCTTAAGTGACTAACATGAAACATGGGATGCACCTCACCTATCTTTTAAGAATTGTGAAGGGACCACAATACCTATAAGATAGCTTAGGGAATTTGCTTGTCTTTATGGTTTCATAAGTTTAGGTACCTTTAAGCAATGATAATGTACTTCTTAAAGTCTTTCTTAAGCTTAGATCTCCATCGTGACAACTTTACATCTCTATGTCTAGCTCTTATGTTGCTTCTCTCAAAAGACCCACCAGTACTCATACTCGCACTTTCTTTCAACACTTGCTTTCCCTTGTACAATTGTAGTTTTTTTTATGACAAAGTTGCATGCCAATAACTTATTCCTTCTCCTCTACTAGCAAGTTTGTGCCCATTATCCATCACGTGCTTTCCCAAGAATTCCCATGAAATTCTTGTCAATGTACCGTGTGTACCATGTATGTGTCATTATAGTATTAAAAAAACCACACTTTCTACTTCTTAGTACCCCCTTGGATACTCCCTCTTATCCTCAAAGCACATGGTAGGCACACCATGCCTTGGATACTCCCTCTTATCCTCAAAGCACATGGTAGGCACACCATGCCTTGCTTTCTTCCCTTGGATATGAATCAAGACACCATACCCCCTTGGATACTCCCTCTTATCCTCAAAGCACATGGTAGGCACACCATGCCTTGCTTTCTTCCCAAGCATATGAATCAAGACACCATACCCTTTTTAAGTGGTTTTAAGTATCCAAACAAGTATCAACACTATTGGGTTCTATTTTACTAGTTATCTAATTAGTGTGATGCACTTTACTCTCTACAAATAGTGGTCAAATTTTCATTTGATCAATGCTCCACCCTCATGTTGTTTATGTGATATGCTCTATTTTGTAAGGTTTGCTTTTATGAGGAGTAGCTATGTGATGAGCACTCACGCACTTGATAGTTCCCATTTTAGACACAGGATGGTAGCCAAGTGTGGTCAGATGTTTAGGAAGCAACTTATATGTAGACTTGGCACTATGCCAGGTAGGATGCATGCTTGTGCGAGCTATGTGATCGCATTAGTGAGTGTCATATATAACAAATCGAGGATACACTGCTCTTGAGTTGTGGGGCCCATTTGAGGGTCTAGACAGTCTCAGATAGTTGTGGAGTTGTGCAAAGAACCTATGGGATGATGTGTAGTTTAATATGGTTGTCACAGTTGGATGATGTGGTTGGTTGGTCATTTTGGACCAACCTATGTCCATGCCGACCCTAGGCACTATATATAGACTAGTTTAGCAGACTTAGTTCATCATTGAGTTCATTATCTTCAGGCACTCTTGTCAGCAAGGCATCCTTAGGCCATACTAGTCTACCTAGATCGCCATTAAAGCTCGTTACCCAAAGCACATGGGTGGGCTCCAAAAGTATGTAATCAAGTTTTTTACTCTCCACTTCTTTCTAGTGCAATTCAGTGCTTTATATTATGTTAATCCAATTTCTTCTATTATGTATTCATATATGGTATCAGAACATAGGCTCTAGGCAAAGCTTATTTTTGGTAATTTGCTATTTGAAACAGATTTGGAGAGATGGCCCAACCTACAAATAACGTAGCCACTTGTGCCTGCCCTCCACCTTTTGGTGATGGAAAGTTGGATGGAAAAATTTCACTCTTTGGAAGTTCAAGATTAGGTCCATTCTTGATTCATATGAGTTATCGGAAATTACAATAGGGGTTGATATAAAGTCGGGTCCTACTTTGGATCTAGTAGATCCACTACAAACCATATCACCAAATCCTATTTTCGCTTGGGCGTGGAGGTGAAGGAATGCATATACACAATTTGCCATTGTCACATCAGCATACTACCACATCTTCTGAAGCATGACAAGTTCTAAAGAACTAGTATGAGATGAGAAATCAGACAAGGATTCAAAATCTTGAGAATCAAATTGTAGAAAAAAGGCATTCTACTATAAGTTGTTTGTGATGACCCTAATTTAACATACTGCCACAGCTTCTTCTAAAGTATGGCAAGTTCTAAAAGAACCAGTATGAGATAAGGAATCCAACAAGGATTTAAAACCTTGAGAATTAACTTGCAACAGAAAGGCATTCTAATGGAGAGTTAATAGAGAAGTTTATATTGTGAGAAATAATTTACAAGATTAGGCACATGGTAGTGGTGGATCACTAAGACCAGTGAAAGAACTGGCACACAGGTACATCAGAGTGTTGCCTTAGAAGCATGATAGTTTGTGGTGATCTGACTGAACACATAGGTACACAACCCACCTCTCACTTTTGAGGAGTTTGACGCAATGTTGGTGGAGGAGGAGATGCATTTCAAAGCCAGAGATGGTAGCAACACGACATTCTCAGCTAAATGCAAAGCTAGTAAGGGGAAGGGCTTCGATAACCCCAATGCTTATAAAAAGAAGAAGAAATCTAAGGTAAAGTGTTTTTATTAATGGACAAGCCTGCTCACATGGTCAAAGCATGTAGGCAAATGAGAAGAATAATAATTTGAAACCTTGAAAGAAGGAGTAACCCACAAGAATAGTGCTAAAGAGGAATTGTAGCTGCTTATGGAAATAGAAGAAACCTATGTAAAAGCAAAAAATTCCTTTGGTTAATGGATCATCTTGACATATGACTAGTCAAAAGGGCTGCTATACCTCCCTCAAGCCTCTGGGGGAGTCCATCCTAGTAGCGTTTAGGTCGGAACGATGCCAAATTCCTAGCCATGGATTCAAGTGCCATCTCTTTTGTTTCTAGAAAATGTGATACTAAGAAGTTGTCTGATGTGCTTTATGGGCCAGATATCAAAAGGAATCTACTGTTGTATGTTGCCATAACTGATCGTGAATTGAAGTTTCTCTTCGATAAGGCTCATGTAATCATCATAGATGCCAGTAGTGGCAATGTCATTGGGAAAGGAATTTGACATAATAACTTATATGAATTCTGGGATTTTTACAGCTCGAGACGATGTTGAGACAAGCAAGGTATGGCATGAGATATTTGAGCATCTCAGCTTCATAGTCTTAAAAGAGATGCAAAGGTCTAGAATTGTGGCACATCTATCAGCATTTTCACAGATGTCATGTGTGTGAAGCTTGTATGATGGGCAAGCAGCATATTGGTAAGAAAGCAAGAATCATGCAAAGACTCCTCTAGAGCTTGTACATGTAGATCTATGTGGTAAAATGCCCACCACTGCATTGCGTGGTTCTTCCTACTTCTGATCAATGACTTTAGTAGAAAGATGTGGGTGTATTTTCTTCAAGATAATACTGAAGCTTTTGGACTGAAGCTTTTGGAAAGTTCAAAATATGGTATAACTTGGTAGAGAATGAGATACGAAAGATGCTGAAGAAGTTTTGAACAGATTGAGGAGGAGAATTCACATCACGTGGGTTCAATGCCTACTGTAAGGACCGAAGGATCAAGAGAGTTTTGACAATTGCTCATACTCCACAACAAGACGAGGTTATAGAGAGTGCAAGAATCGCATATAGTGGGGGAGATGGCACGGATTATGCTCAAAGGAAATGGATTATAGAATTCTTTTTAGGCTGAGGTAGTTAACACTGCAATGTATATCCTTAACAGGAGTTACACAAAAGCAGTGAAGGGTATGACACCTCAAGAAGCTTATTCAGGTAAGAAACCCTCACTTGCATATTTCAAGACATTTGGTTGTGATTATTTGTGGATGTTCCAGACTCATCCATAACCAAATGGGATCCCAAGAGCAAAAAGTGTATCTTCTTAGGGTACAATATGGAGTAAAAGGGTTATTGACTATATGATCTTAAGGTAAAGAAGATAATTATTATGAGAGAATGATTGAAGTCAGCAACAAGTGGAAGCAGAGTAGAGACTTGGAACAGCCAACAATGATCTAACACGTGAGCAAAATGATGAATGAATTAAATTGCAAAATGATGAATGAATTAAATTGCAAAAAGTATTTTCTTATATACAACACAAATAGCCAAGTCGACCAGTAGAAGAAACCCATGACTGGTGAAAATACCCATGACTAGGGAAAAGTGCCTAAAAATTTGGGGAGAAATACCCACGGCTAAATAAAGTACATCAGATAAATATGCTCCATAAATGGTGGAATAAATGGGATAAATGTTAGAGATGAACATATTTGAACATGTCCTCTTAGCTCTAGCACGATGGACCGACTCCCATATGGGTCAAGAGCTAGTTAATAGAATCTTGAGGAAGAGGTTAGTTAGGTTGTCTTGAGAGGGACAATACTCTAGATAAATGATGTTGCCAGTGCAACCAACTCATGGACAAAGTGAAAATGGACCTCAATGTGTTTGGTTGTGTCGTGAAAAGATGAAGTTTGAGCCAATGCCAAGGCTCTCTGGCTATCTGTAAAAATGCATAGAGGAGTCCGAAACAACATAAAGATTACTCAGCATCTGCATCAACCATCTGCATCAACCATAACAGCTCACAACAAGTATCCAAGATTACTTAACATCTACATCAACCATAACAACTCACAACAAGTATCCAAATAGGCCTGGCACTCAGCCGCCTTAGTAGAAGAAATTGAGAATGTATCCTGCTTCTTGGATCGCTCTAGGAAATGAGGCTGAAACTTGAAGTGAAGCAATTACCAAAAGTGGGACCGCTTGGTATCCTAGTCACTTGCCCAATCACCATCAAAGTATCCAATAAGCTCATTGCCTCCTCTAAAGGAGAGACCATAGTCCAAGGTACCAGATAAGTATCAAAGAACCTTGAGAGTAGCCTTCTAATGAGAATGTCGAGGACTGGAATAGAACTGACTAAGAACATTAACATTGTAAGAAATGTCGGGCTTGGTGTAAGTCAACTGAATAAGAGAACCCACAAGCCTCCCCAGTGTATTGTGTACTATCCTCAAAGATGGGAGAAGAATCTTCTCGAGAAAACTTTGAGTTAGGATCCATCGGCAAACAAGAAAGAAAATGGCACTTTGTCATCCCAAGTGTCTCCAGGTGGTGTTGTAGATATCTGTAGTACTGGCTAAGGAAAACATCGTTAGGATTCTGATAGACCTCCATACCAAGAAAATAGTGGAGAAGTCCTAAATCAATCATCTCAAAAGTGAGAATTAAATATGACAAAGCTATTCAATGTTGGTAGGATGAGAGACATTGATCACATCAACATAAGAGAGTTAATGATCACATTAACAAGTCATCAACAATCTTGGCAGGAAGAGAGCAACTGATCACATTAGCAAGTCCTAAATCAATCATCTCAAAAGTGAGTTAAATCTGACTGGAATTGTTCAATCTTGGTAGGATAAGAGCCGCTGATCACATCAATGTCATCAATAGATTAAAGCATCCTGAGCAAAGGCATAGAGATTGCTATCTACAAAGCATCTCTAGAAGCCAAGGGAAAGAAAGAATGCATCAATCTTATCATACCATGCCTTGGGTGTGCCTGCTTCAAACCATAGAGGGCTTTGTGTAATTTATACACGTTACCCTCGTGTCCAAGAAACCTAAAAAATGGAGGTTTAGGGTTTAGGGTTCAACATGGACCTCCTCATGTAGGTTGCCACCACTGAGAAAGGCAGACTTGACATCCATCTGATAAACTGGCCAATGAGGATGAGCAGACAGAGCAAGAACTATCCAAATAGTGGTGTATTTGGCTGTAGGAGAAAACATTTCCTTTTAGTCAATACCCTCAATCTAGGAATACCCCCTTTGCAGCCAATCTGGCTTTGTGTTTGTCAAGAGAACCATCAACATGAAACTTGGTCTTAAAGACCCGTTTCATGGCTTTAAAGACCCATTTAACCTCAATGACCTGCCTATGTTTTTGCCAAGAGAACCATCAGCATGAAACTTGGTCTCAAAGACCCACTTGACCCCAATGACCTGTCTATGTGTTTGTCCAGAGAACTATCCGCATGAAACTTGGTCTCTTAAAGACCCACTTGACCCCAAGGAGCTACTTATATAAAGACCAATCCACAAGCTCCTATGTACCATTATGGAATTAATCTCGTCCTCCATGGCCGCCCGAACTGAGGAAGAGAAAGAGCCTCGTATGCTCATCCTCTTTAGCTGTAGTCGGATCATATGACTGCACCATTGCACTCATCAAGCCGAGGTTACAAGAATGACGAAGCTACTATAATCTTCGTGCCCGTGTCAAAGGTGCTGCTGAGGAGTCAGACCTATAACCAAGGAATTTGCATTTCTTGGATTTGGGATCAAATTTGGACCTGGTAGAATCAGGGATACAAGCATGGGCATCACAACCTAAAACCTTGAGATGTGAAACTGAAGTTTTCTGTCATGTAAAAGCCTCCTCCGTCATATTAGCAACCGCCTTTGGTTGATGATGTAGACAGTAGTGGTCACAGCTTCTCCCTAGAAAGAGGGAGGAAGATTGGAAGAAGAAAGCATGGTACGGGCTTGTTTTTGCATTCAACCACACCATTCTGTTGTGGATTACCAAGTGTGGAGAACTCACGGCCAATACCTTTCTGGGAACAAAAGTTGTGCATGGCTTTAGAGATGAATTCTCTTCCATTATCTGAACGCACTTGTCAAATCTTCTACGTGGTTGAATTCACCAAGAGATACACCCAAACTTTACATGAGAAATCATCAATAATAAGCATGAAGTACCTGGCACCACCTTGGGTAATCATGTGCATGGGACTGCACAAGTCCATATGTATAAGCTCCAAGATGTGACAAGCTTGATGAGTAGCCTCATGAGGGAAAGGCTCTCTATGTTGCTTGCCATGCAAATAAGCGACACAAGTGGAGTGGGAGGGTTCTAGCTATAAAAGACCCTTGACCATCTACTAAGAAGAAAGCTGTTGAAGAGAAGCATAGTTCAAGTGCCAGTAGTGAGCATGCCACAACATTGTATCCACCTGAGCTACCAAGGCATGATAGCTTTGAAGAAGAAGTAGAAAATGAGACTGTGACTCATTCAAAGAGCCACCAAAGTCCTTCAACGTGTAAAGATTTCCTTCATGTACACATAAGGCAACAATATGCAAGGTGTTGGTATCAATGACCTCAAGAACTGAACTATCAAAGTACATGTTGTAGCCTTTCTCTACAATCCAAAACACTGAGAGCAGATTGCTAGAGAGCTTGGGAACATAAAACACATCTTGGATAGTAGAAGGCTGGCTAGGATAAGAGTTAAGTTGCACATTACCCACACAAGACGTCCCAAGGTTAGAAGCATCGCCAATGGACACCTTCGAAGAGCTAAGCCGAATGTCGTATCAAATAGACCTATCATGAGTCATGTGAGGTGGCAAGAACATGTGAGTCTATGGAAAGCTCCTCAATGCTACTGAAGACAGTCACCTTGGTGGGTGGAGAGGTTTGATTGGTCTTTGCAAAACCACCTTCTCTCTTCTTTTTGTTGTGAGAGTCATGTTGAATGTGACCTTTGTGACTACAATAATAGCAAGTAAGATCCTTATAAGTAGAATTATTAGCAAGTTTACAGTTAACTTTGTACTGGTGGAACCCTTTGATTGCCATTTTCCTTTTCCCTTAACTTGAAGAAGGGTCTCTGAAGCACTCTAGCTTGTTTTCTTCCTTGTAGCTCTATCCTGAAGCATGCCAACAATAGTATGTAGATTGGAAGTAGTAGCAAGAAGTAGTGAAATAGTATATCATAAAAAGATGACAAAGTTTCAAGCAATTTGGCGAGGAGCCAATGAACAAAGTCTTCATCAGTAGCCCTGCTCCCCAAAGAGAGACCAACTGCTTCTAGATGGTAACAAACTCCATGATGGAATCCATAATGTTGGCAGTATCAAAGATCTTTAAGTTTGTAAGCTGATTCTCCAAGCAAAGCTATAAACTTGGCCTTGAGCTCCATCATCTTGGCACTAACTGTCGAAAAATCACTCTTTTATATATTGTTTCATGTAGATTCAACATAACGATAATGAATATAAGCTCTTAGAAAGCCTGGGAGACACTTCTCATGTATTATAATATGTGATGTTTTCTACTTGAAGTGACCTTGTAAACATGGTAGCTTTCTAAGCACCTGAATTCTTCCTGTCCTTTTGCCTGCTTGTGTATAGCTAGCCTCATTGTTATTTGGCATTGTAGATAATGCACGGCTATTATCGTGCAAGCATGGTACATTCAATGCTTATAGAGCAGTCGGTATTTAAGTTATAGCATATGCCATAGTTCTTGTCAATAAGTACACCTTAAAAGGATGGGTTCAAGTTTATAGCTTCTTCCTCCACAAACAAGTTTATGAGAAAAACTTGTACTTCCCTTTGAGTTCCACAAGAGACACTCTCATGTATTCATATGCAAGTGAGCTTTAAAATACAGCAGCTTTGCCGAGCCTTCACTCATTCGAGCATAATGACATCTACCATTTTCAACATCAAAGACCACTCTTTGACTAAAAAAGATTGCTTTACACAATGCATACACATTCCAAACCTCTTGTGAACTTGTCCTTGCAGATCTATGAATGCGTAGTACTGTGGACCTACTCAACATTCCATGTGCAGCATTAACCGACTAGCCACCACGCAAGCAACTTGCACTCAAGTATTTGAGCATAAACTTGCTTTGCTTTAAAGTCTTTGGCAAGTATAGGGATGTTTTGATACCATGCAGAAGTATCGTACATGGCAAGTTAACATGTCATCTTCTTCATTCAAGATTTCATCAATTATCAAGCATGAAAGCATTACCTTACACACTGTATTCCAAAAGCCACAGAGCTCAAGCGATAATACTGAGTCACGACATGCTTAAGGTAACTATGGACATGCCTAAAGGTTACAGTTCAGAATATTCCGCACGAATCGTCAGCAGACAGGTCTTAAGACTCTCCCATAAAGCAGTGCAATAATTGTACAATTTTGTTCTCAATGGACATTCGGCCATTCAAGAATCCTATTATGTCATTCCATAACACAAAATCCAATCATATGCTATATTTACAGAGCCATCTCCGCTTGTAATGCAGCAAGCTCGTCTTCTTCAGCGCTAGTTTGAGCTGGTATCCGCTGAGGTCGGGCAGGCTGCCTCTGTGGCGGGAGGGAATGTAGTTGGGGGGCAGGAGCAATCGTTGCTGGCTGAAGCAGCTGCTCCTCCAGCTCTGCCCCCTCCAACTCTTCCAATTCAGCCTCCAATTCATCCTGATAGACATGATCAGAGGTTGCAATTCAAGACGGAATTGAGCAAACATTAAATAAGAAGCAAAAACCACCAAAATTACCTCATCAAAATCAGCAGTTGCTCCAATAGGTGTAGCCAAAGCCTCCTGAATTTGCTTCATATTCTCCGTTACCTCATTGATCTCATCCATGGTCTTGTCCACATCATCAACTTTCCTGTATGATTTGCATAGAACAACTTTCACAGCTTAACCACACAAACTCAAAGGTCGACTTCCAAATTTGAAACCAGTTTCAGCTCAACCAAACTCACGTAGATTTGTGCATGGCTTTCATGGCTGCCGCTCCTGTTCTCAAAGCATCAACAGTTTCTGTTGTGGCTTTTGCACCTTCCAACAAAATCATCTAAAAAACACCCTTAGTCAGAAAGGCACGGTAAGCTTCCCATTCTTAATCAAAGCCATCGTATGGTAGCTTGCTGTTCCCTAGGCTCATTACACATACAGCACGCCTTTTGCTGACAGGAAGGTAGAGGACGGCAGGCTCGATTGCCATGAAAAGTAATCCCCCGCCTGTCATCATCATATTTTCTAGCACCATAGACAGGCGGGCTGTATGTGTAAGCAGCCTTCATCATGTAAGCATGTAATCAAACCAGCCCGTGAGGTGTGGAAATGACCTGATCGTGTATACGCAGCTGAAAATTCCCAAGTTGCTCAACTTGCACCTCGTAAAGCTTCTTCCTCTTTAGGCATTGAATGGCAGCTACACATGAAACTTATATGTGAAGAAAGTGCAGTAGACAAACCCTCATAATGAAATGGTATAAAATGCTCCAAGTCTGCTTGTAAACCTCTCTTATTCCTTGCCCTGGTGAACTCCTTTGCTTTCTCCACTTCCAAGGCAATTTTCTTCTGTAATACCTTCTCCTTTTTCTCAAGCATCTCCAACGTCTGATTGAAGAGATTTCAACACAAACTTTATTAAAAAGTTAATGATAAGAACCAATACAAACACATCTAAACCCTTTGTGACTGATATAAAGGCAATGCCTTGAAAATAAGTGGACCAATGAGGTTAAACATCTAAAACAGAGCATAACTTTTGCTATGTATGTATACCAACTAGTGTCTTTTCGACCTGTTGAAAAACAAAAGCATGCATGTAAAGTTGTAATCGTAGGGACACTCCCATACTTTGTACTTGATGTAAGCCTAGTGGGGCGTGCCATGACAGATTCCACCATGTATCCAAGAGATAGAAATATAGAGAGAGGGAGGGAGAGAGAGAGAGAAGGGTTTAGGGAACTTTGCACAATACAACAAGTCCCGCCCCCTTTGAAGAATTTATTCAAGAACAATCCACCGGCTCGCAAGCCAGGATCAATACAACCAATGAATAAAAAAGCAAACAAATATGCTGATGTAGGAACCCAAGTCAATGTCGAAGTCAAGGCACAAGATTTCCGATGCCGAGCACACACAGGGATGACCTACAAGAATCTGTCACCGGGTTAGTACCAAATCCAAGTCCAAATCCAGATCCAAATCCAAGTCCAAATCCAGATCCAGATCCAGATCCAGATCCAAGTCCAAATCTAAAAAACTCCAAGCTCGTACACGAGGTACACACAGGAGATGTGTAGATGACGAAGTATATGTTGATCAACAGGCTTGCACAAAGACGAATGAACCAAGACAAGTCTATGAAGCTGTATGGCAGCCACTATATGGTACAAAACTGTGGTTGGCGTAGTTCAGCACGTGATACACAGCTGATTCAGGTGGCAGTGCTGGTGGATGGCAGATCAGGTGCAGCACTTCAGCCGGTGGCGGCCAGGTGGCAGATGGCAGCCAAGCGCAGATGGTGGTTGGCGGCGGCGAACAGGTGCAGCAGCCAAGCAGTTCTGATGGCGCAAGGTGGCGGGCAGTCAGGCAACGACGGCGGTAGCTGCGCTGAACAGCAAGTGCAGGTTGTACAGCAGCAGGCATACAGCAGGTAGGGGCAAGCAGGTGGCACAAACAGACTGGGCAGCACTGGCTGGTGCTGGCAGAGGTGGCTGCAACGCTGGCAGCAGGTGGAACAGCGACGGCTGAGTGGCAACAGCGCTCAGGTAGGTGGTGGCACTGTTCTGACGGTGGCAGCCAGACCAGCAGGTGATGGCAGCGATTGTACGACAAGTGGCAGCACAAATCAGTGGTTGAAAAACTCCACACTTGGATTGATGATGGCGATGAGCTTTAGTCTTCAACCTTGATCTCCACACCCACTCGATGATGATGAAGAGGTTGCTCTCCAACTTGATGCTTAAAAGGAGCTTTGCTTTTTGCCAAAAGCTAGCCAAGCTTTTGCTTTTACCTTTTTGCTTTGCTTTCATGTTTTTCACTTTATACAATAAATATTATTCAAATATAGCCAGCTTTTTCCCAAAGTTCTCGTGCTTTGCTTTTCTAGCTTTAGGGCCTTGCTTTTTGGCCCTAGAGCTGCTTTTTGAAAAAGCAACTTTTTGCTTTTTGGTCCGACTCAGTCTCCTCTTGCCAGTGGTGCGGTCAACAAAATTTGACTTTTTGCTTTTCTCTGCCTTTTGACCAAAACTGGCGCTTTTCCATGTCCCCATGCCTTCTTCCACTAATCCTATGTCCGCACAATAGGGCTTTGTTCTTGATGGTACTTCTTCATGTCTTATCACAGGTGTTAGATAAGATAAATGCATACTTACCTCTTGCAAAAACTAGACAAAAGCTAGTCAACAAACAGGTATGCATCATTCGCGTCTAGTGGGTATTCCAGGCACTACCAAGGTAGTCTAGAGACAGTGGACTATCACATGCCATAAATCCATGCATTGTCCACACATCAAAAACAGCACACAAAGTCAAAGAAATTCAAACATACATCAATATACAGCGCACAAGTAAAGATTGTCCTATCTGGTCTCATCAAAAATCGGTGCTAAGTTATCTGGCTCCCATATGGCTCCACATCATTCACAACCTCCACGGTCAATGGGGGAAGCTGCAAGGAGGTTCCGATCGCATGCGGAAGCGGTGGGAAGCCTTCTTGAGACTTTGGAGGCCTGGCCCTTTCCTCACAGATAAAGGCAATGACCTCATTTGGCATTACAGACCACCTGTGTGGTTGTTTTCTCCCCCTCCCTCTGTATGAGATAGCCTTCTCCTCATAGAGCAGCCAACCGGAGGAGAAGCATCTCTTCCCCTTATGATCACTTGTTTAATGCATCCTGTTTGCCAAAACAAATGCACATATCCTGTGTGCCCTTCAGGTATCTCATGACACCTTTCACTGCTTCCCAATGCTTCTTGCCAGGGTTGGCCATGTATCTAGAAACCACTCCCACTGCAAATGCAATGTCCGGCCTAGTAGCAACCATGGCATACATGAGACTGCCACAAGCTGAAGCATACGGAATCTTGGCCATATCAGCCCTGCCACTATCTGACTGTGGGCTGTCCATAGCACTGAGTTTCACATATGGAGGCAAACGAGTACTAGTTTTCTTCCCCCCGTCCATATTGAACCTCTGCAAAACTTTGCCAATGTATTCCTTCTGAGACAAATACAACACATGCTGATTTCTGTCCCGAAGTATCCGCATACCCAAAATGTGATTTGCATCACCCAAATCCTTCATATCAAAGGTTTGATGCAGCCTCTGCTTCAAGGCATCCATCTCTTTACGAGATTTCCCGGCAATCAACATATCATCAACACACAAGATGAGGATCAATAGACTGCCATCCAAAGCTTTCTTGGTGTACAAGCAGTGATCTATGTCACTTCTCCTGAATTTCTGTGATTTCATGAATGTATCAAATTTATGATACCATTCCCTTGGTGCCTGTTTGAGACCATAAAGACTCTTTTTCAGCTTGCATACAAGCTTCTCCTTTCCACTCACTGCATAACCCTTTGGCTGCTGCATATATATCTCCTCATGGAGATCACCGTGAAGAAAAGCAGTCTTCACATCCATCTGAATCAAGTCCAGATCATCATGCGCAACCAAAGCTAACACAGCTCTAAGTGTGGTCATTTTGACCACTGGAGAGAAGATCTCATCAAAGTCCACACCATATTCCTGCTTGAAGCCCTTAGCCACTAACCTGGCTTTGTATCTTGGCTTTGCATCAGGTGCAACTTTGAGCCTGTAAACCCACTTGCATGGCAAAACCTTCTTGCCTGCAGGCAAATGCACCAACTTCCATGTTCCATTTTTGTGCAGAGAATCCATCTCTGACTTCATGGCACGCTCCCATAGAGCCTTGTCTGCCCTCTGTAAAGCCTCCTTATAACATGAGGGCTCCCCACAGTCAGTGAGCATCAAGTAGTCAACCCCTGGAACAAACCTGTCAGGGGCTCTGGAGGGTCTAGTGGACCTCCGTACCCAATGACCATCATTTGCAGGTTGCTGTCCAGCCTGCATATCACCCATTGGTGGCTCCTGTTCCATGCCATAAGGCTGAAATATCATGCCCGGTATCTCCTCTAACTGTGGTATATCCATAGGGATATCTTCTGCCATCTCTGGCTGTCCATTTGGACCATTTTCAGCACCATTTAAGGGCTGGTTTTGCTGCTGTAATGGCTGATTTACAGCCCTTTGTTGTTGTCCATGATGTCCATCATCATCAAAGATGACTCTGCCAGGCTCCTGTTGCTTTGCAGGCTCCTTATACATGCATGTTTCATCAAAAATGACATCATTGCTGCGTATAATCTTTCTATTCACGGGATCCCAAAGTCTATACCCCATTTCACCTATGTCACCATATCCTAGGAATATGCATCTGTGAGACTTAGGATCAAGTTTGGTGCGCATTTCCCTGCGTATGTGCACGTACGCAACGCAACCAAACACTCTCAAGTGCTTGTATGACGGAGGCTTCCCTGTCCATACTTCTTCTGGCACTTTCCCACCAAGCCTCGTGTTAGGTGACCTGTTTATAAGGTGAACGGCTGTCATAACAGCTTCAGCCCAAAAACCATGAGGTAACGCAGCATGTGACAACATAGAACGGACCTTCTCCTGAATGGTCCTGTTCATCCTCTCTGCTGTCCTGTTTTGTGGAGGATCATAAGGAGTAGAGAGCTCCCTCTTGATGCCTTTAGCATCACAAAAGTCCTGAAACTGTTTGGACATATACTCTCCACCATTGTCGGAACGCAAAGCCTTCAGTGTTTTGCCAGTTTGATTCTCAACAAGAGCAACAAACTTCTGAAACACTGAGAATGTATCACTCTTCAAACGAAGAGGATAGACCCACACCTTGCGTGTGGCATCATCAATAAAAGACACAAAGTATTTTGCCCCTCCCAAAGAAAGCTGAGACATCTCACATACATCTATATGCACAAGCTCTAACTGAGCATCTTTCTGTCCAAGAGCTTTCTTGTGGGGGCACTGCAGTTGCCTGCCATATATACAATGCTCACAAAACTGAAAACTTGAAAACTTTAGAGAAGGCAAGTAACCCAAACGAGACAATTGCTCCATTCCCTTGACACTCATGTGTCCCAACCGGCTATGCCACATAGAGATTTCCGGCAGCTCGGTTGCATTTACATTAGCATGGTGACAAACACTTGCATGCATAAAGTAAAGAGTGTCCACCTTAGAGCCTCTGGCAACAACCAGTGAGCCCTTACTAATCTTCCACTTTCCACGACCAAATGTGGTAACATAATCAGCATCATCAAGCTG
>NC_141054.1:51859019-51971519 GCF_041138505.1 Cibotium barometz | reverse complement strand
CCCTATCTCATGCTGTTGATGATGTGGGTTACTGGAAAATAATGTGTTTGAAGAGTGGATGACTTGCAATAGAATAGTTGACTAGTATGTAGTTGGGGCATGGACATACTAGGCCCCTTAGTTCACTCACTATGTGGATTATTATGCCATTTATTTGTCTTACATTTTTTTGAGGATGGTTACATATGATGTGCTATCTTTACCGACTAAAAATTGGGGAATTGACTCTTGAAGTCTAAAAAGGGTATAAGTGACCCAACCATAGCTTAAACTTCGAGATCTTTGAGTGACATCTATAACATGTGGTAGGTCTTAGGACACCTATAATACACATACATCAATTTTTTTGTCTATGTTGGATGGATGCAGGTCTCGTAGTTTAAGCTTTAAGACACATGTTTCACTATCTGAGACACAATCTCCCATAACTTATGACATGATTATTGTAGATAATACTTTTGTTTTGCAATCATGTTTAGCTTCATTTATTAAGACGATTTGGGTTCTCGAATTTATTGTTCAGCTATATGGATATGGTATATGTATAGATCAAAAACACACACAAACACACACACATAGACATGCAAATATATATTACATATACATATAATTTCAATCAATTAAATTTTAATTTAGATAAGTTTTTAATGGGTGGGGATATATGGTGAGGTGTGCTCACCACACATCTTAAATAAATAATGGATGAGGATACGTTGTGAGGTGTGCTCACTCTTAAATAAATGTATCTTACATATAATGTCTTTTGCCTTTTCTTTTATAATGAGAAAATAAAGAGAGAGATACCTACACATTGAAGTTGTCATCATGAAGCTCACCTTTTTAAAGGGAGATCCCTATTTTTTCTCTCATGGGAATCATTAGGTAAGAAGGGATAGCTTTGCTTTCAAAAATTGAAATGACATGAGATGAGAAAATTCAAATTTGAGAAAGGGCAGCATGAATTTCTCCCCTTTCTCCTTTGTTTCTCTCCCTCCTCATCTTTCGCCACGTGGAAAGAGAGTAGCTTGTGTTTAAAAAAAGTATAGATGTGTGTGTGTGTGTGTGTGCGTGCATGCACTAATTTATACACACACACACACACAGGATGCCCTGCAGAAATGTCAGGCATACCAAGGGGCTCAACCACTTTCTCTTTTCCTTTACATGATGTACTAATCACATTTGCAGGACTGGTATTATGGCGCAACTTGCCACTCCATGGTCTATCAATAGACCCACTAGATGAGGACTCTCCTAGTCCACTCAAAGACTGTGATTGTTGACCTACATTCTGTGCAACCACACTTCCACTCACATCAGCCCCAACAGCTTGTTTTTCAGCAGCATACCAGCTACTCATCTCATCAAAGACAACATCCCTGCTTACCCTCAACTCATGTGTAGCAAGATTATAACACCTGTATCCCTTTTGCTCAAGGGAATATCCAATAAACACACATTTTTCAGCTTTCGGATCCAGCTTAGTTCTCAGCTCATCTCGCACATGCACATATGCAATGCATCCAAAGACTTTCAAATGAGACAAATCTGATTTTATGCCAGTAAACCTCTCCTCTGGAGTTATATCATGTATGGCTGCAGTCGGAGTCCTGTTCATGATGTATACTGCTGTAGAAACAGCCTCAGCCCAATAGCTATGTGGCATATTTTTCTCTTCCATCAATGCCTGCGCAATCTCAGCAATGTGCCTGTTTTTCCGCTCAGCAACTCCATTTTGCTGCGGAGTGTATCTGCATGTAAACTGTCTCCTAATACCATTCTTCTTCAAAAATTCAGAGAACTCATTGGAGAAGTACTCTCCCCCTCCATCTGACCTTAGGCACTTTACATATTTTCCTGTTTGCTTTTCAACCAAAACTCTGAAATTTTGAAAGTGAGTGAACACCTCACTCTTCTCCTTCATGAAATATACCCACACTTTCCTTGTGTGGTCATCAATGAAAGTCACATAATACCTACAGCCTCCCATAGATATGGTCTTCGTAGGACCCCATACATTTGAATGCACAACATCCAGTGCATTTCTGCTCACATATCTGTTACATGGAAACACATGCTTTGTTTGCTTCCCAAATTGGCATGCTTCACATATTTTCTGCATACCTTCCACTTTAAATTTTGGCAGCCCTGTCACAATTCCTTTTGTCAACATAGACTTCAATCTCTGCACATTTACATGTCCAATCCTTTTATGCCAAATGTCTGTGTTTGCAACAATTCCTGAACCATTTGCAAACATTGCAACACTCATTTCAGGCATGTCTACATTCAAGGTAAACATTCTGCCCACTCTGTTGCCTTTTGCAACCAACCTGCACTTGTCTTTGAAATCTTCAACATAACACCCATCAGGGTTAAACCGAACCTCCAAACCCTGCTCAATCATTTGGCCAACTGAAACCAGATTCTTTGTTATGTTTGGTACATGAAGTACATCTACAAGGTACTTCACTTTGCCATCCTGCATAGACAATGGCACATCTCCAACATGGGCAATTGGATGAGCAGTGTCATCCCCTGTTTCCACAAAACCTGGTCTTTCCGAGTTTTTCATCTCCTTGAACCACTCTCCATGACTCGTCATGTGGTTCGAAGCGCCTGAATCCACATACCATACATTATCTTTTTGTACTGCTTCAACATTTTCAGACATGGCATTCATGACATGCTGCATAACAAACAACCTTTCATTATCCTCATTATTTCTGCTTGAGGATGCATAGTTGTTTTGCTGCACTTTCCCATTTTGCATGTCAGCCTGCTTCTTATAACATTCTGCCTGCATATGTCTAGGCTTACCACAATAATAGCATTCATGTGCATCATTATATTGCCTTTGCCAATTTCCACGGCCTCTTTGACTCCCCCTGCCTCTGAATTTGCCTCTTCCACCTGTGTGTTGTTGTTGTTGTTGTTGATTCTGGGACTGTTGTTGTTGCTGCTCTGCTGACCATAATTCTGATTACCTGTTCGGCCACCTCCTTGACCGCATCCACGGCCTCCTCTACTTCGTCCTCTTCCTGAACTCATGTAGAAGGCCTGTTGCTCTGAACTGTTTTTGCTTTATGAAGACTGTTGGTCTTCACCCAAGCTCTTCTCTTCGATAATCAGCATAGATACCAAATCTGTAAAGTTGGGAATGTTTTCCCGAGTCTGAATGGACATCTTGAACGCCTTGTATTGTGGCCCGAGACCACGTAGACAGACTTCCACCTTGTCATCATCATCTACTGACACACCAATAGATGCAAGGGATTCCACAATACCCTTTATCTTCAGCGCATAGTCATTCACAAACATGCTCTTTTTCTCCTTCATTCTTCAACTGTATCTTACATGCCTTGGTATTTGTTTCATAGAGCTTTACCAAGGTGTCCCATGCCTCCTTGGGGGACTTGGCATCCTGAATGTGCCCAATCATGGTGTCCTGTATACTAATGGTGGATATCCAATACATAACCTTCCTGGCTCCTTGGTTCCAGTCTTTAAACTCTTTCACATCTGTAGCAGTCGGATTTATATCCGGCATCTCCAGTGCCTCTTCATGCTCACCTTCTATGTAGTCCCAATAGCCTTTTCCCATCAGAAAATTTGTCAACCTGAACCTCCAAGCATGGAAGTTATTCTTATCAAGCTTCTCAGCCACAATCTGAGTTATCCCATCATTTGACATCTTGCCAAACACACAATTTTACCAGAAACTGCACAAGCCTCACATCACCTCTGCCAAGAATCTTGCATGCATGGTTATCACCCAAATAAACTACTCCTTCATTGCCAGCAGTATACCTGACAAACAAGTCTCTGCAACCTGTGACATGAAAGGAGGCACCTGAATCAATGATCCATGAGTGCATACCATGACCACGGACCTCATCCTCACTGCCACCTGCATGTGACACATTGATTTCTTCAATCTTGACTCCACTTTTGCCCTTTGGCTTTACATCTTTGGCTTCATCTTTCTCTTTGTCTTTGCCTTTTCCCTTTTCCTTTTGATCATTTTTCCATTTGTAGCATTGCTTTTTAATGTGTCCCTTCTTGCCACAATAATGGCATTCCAAATCCTTTTTGGAGCGAGACTTGCTCCTTCCCCTTTCTTGGCTTTTTCCCCTTTGCTGGGATCTCCCACGTGCATTCATTGCATTGGACTTTCCAACAGAGTTGTTTTTCCTGTTCATCTCTTCTTGAAGAAGAGCACCCTCAACATCTGCATATGACAGCATAGCATGCGAATTGCTAGTGGCTGTCCTGAATGTGTCCCAACTCTCTGGCAAAGTGCATAACAGAAAAGTGGCTTTGAACTCATCGTCCATTGCCAACTTTTGATTTATAACTTGGCTGACAATACCATTACACTCATTTAAATGGGCTGTCATAGACGCCCCTTCCTTCATCTGAAGACCTATGAGTTTCTTCAACCAATACACTTTGCTTGAGGCACTTTGCTGGGCATACAAGTCCTGCAATCTCTGCCACATTCCCCAAGCTGTCTTCTCTTCACGAATGCTGAAAAGTAAAGAGTCTGACACAGACAACATGATAGTAGATCTTGCCAGCTCATCCATATCTTCCCACTCTTCAGCAGTAAGAGAAGCGGGCATTACACCCCTTTCTTTGATAGGCTTGTGCTGCTTCTTCTGGAGCAACACATTATACCACTGGGTTTGCCAAATATCATAGTTATGTGAGCCTTCAAGCTTCTTGATGTGAAGCAATGAAGAGCTCTCACATGTGGTTGCCATAGCAATATGCAACCTGTCAATGCCTGACTCCCTGCAAAATGTGCAAACACTGCACCAAAAGCACACAAAGTGCTCACAGTTCTCCCAAGCTTTATCTCCCACTGCGGAAGCAAGAATGCAACTTTTCTCCCACTGTTTGTGATGAAATCACCAAAATCTGGTTGCTGCAGATTTTGGACAGCACCTTAAATGTGCTCTGTTGCCCTTCCAAAGTCTGTACAGCAGTACCAAGTGCTCACCAATGATGTACCAAACCTGTACCGGCAAGTACAGCAGCTGAAATTGAACCTTTTCCTCACTCAAATCAGCTTGCACAAAGCTGTGCCAAATCTGTACCAGTAGGTACAGTAGCAATAAATGCTCTCCTGGCTGTCCAAATGAGTGAAAATCAGACTTTTACAGTCCCGAACACTGCATACAACAGTCCCGAATAGAAATTGGGCAAAAGCCCCTTGACTGCAAGCTGATTTCTGAGGATTCAAGGCATAAAAGTCTTGCCTGCTGCTTTGCCAAGCTCAACAAGCATACGAACTTGAAAAGCCCCTTGATTTAAGATCAATTGCTGATCATACATGGTACATTGACGCACATAAAGGCATCCAGAGTGTTCACGATGCTTCCCCCTAGCCACATATACATCCAAATAATGAAAGCCCCTTGATTTACAGGCACATTGAGTGCTTGTAAGGCATCAACACATTGCCCAAAGCATCAAATGCAAGTGCCTGCATGCAAATCAACCCAATCGGCACAAAAGCCCCTTGATTTGCAGTGCAATTTGCTGCAATTTTGCCCAAATGTGCGATTTCTCACATCATACAGCATGTATGAGTGCTTAATTGCACAATTACATCAAAAGCCCCAAATTTCGACATCCAATTTCCTGCAAATTGATCCTGATTGTGACCAATTTTCTGCAAATTGATCCTGATTGTGACCAATGTCACCCAATTTTGCCAATTTTGCTCAAAATTGAGCAATTCGACACCTGTACCTGCTCAATTGTTGATTGTACTTGCTCAATTGCAAATCCCAAAAAAAAATTGAGGAAAATACCTTGTAATTTCTGATTTTTCTTTTTGTTGCAGGAAAATGGGGTTGATGATTTTTGCTGCTATTGTGCAGAAATGGGCAAGTGCAGGCGTACAAGGCTTCTCCTAGCTGCTGGTGATGTTTGCCGTAGAGGAGAAGGTGACGTGGAGCTTGCTTGCCGTAGAGGAGAAGGGGCTAGTCGATGAAGCCAACGAACCTGCATAGGCTACCACCAGGTATGCGCCTGGTTCTGGTTTGCAGCCAGTTACGTGTCCACGCTTATGCACCTTCGCTTGTGTTTCTGCATGCTTCGCCTAGCGCCAGTCTACACCCAGCGCTACACGCGTGTTCGCCTGGCTATGCGCCTGGTTACGCCAGAGTATGGACAAAGGCCTACGTGTCCTGCCTGCCTTCGCCTATGTTCGCGCTGTTGACGCCCGCCTGCTGTTGACGCCCGCCTGTGGTGTGCTACGCGTAGCTCTGCCACGTCAACACTTAGTCGACTGTCTTCAGCTGCAGCCTGCGTAAGTTGCAGAGAGAGAGAGCCACGCTTGTGGAGGTCCCTTGCAGTTGGCGTCAAAATCTATGGCACAGCTGCTGCTGCCCCTGGCTACAACCGGCACGGAACCAACCTATGGCAGTACCCAATCAGCACCCAGCTATGGAAGTACTACAAGCTCTGATACCAGTTGAATGGGAGAATTAGAATTAGGGTTAGGTTAATTCATGTGGGAGACATACATAGAGAGAACAAGGGAGAGAGAGAGAGATGTGGGGATAAGTCAACTCATAATGATGAGTGTGTGACTCCCCTATCACACATGTATATTGCACTAGGGTAAAGGCATTATGCCCACCCTTATAGTGTGTACAAGCCCATAAGTTATAGTACATAGTACACTTAGTACTTTTAATGTACTAAGTGCACTATGTGTACTAGTGCAATATACATGTGTGACTCCCCTATCACACATGTATATTGCACTAGTACACATAGTGCACTTAGTACATTAAAAGTACTAAGTGTACTATGTACTATAGCTTATGGGCTTGTACACACTATAAGGGTGGGCATAATGCCTTTACCCCAACTAGTGACCAGCCAAGAGCCTATAAAAGGGTGGCCAAGGTCAGTCAGTCAGTCAGAGTCTTGCAAGGCTATGCAAGAGCTCTGCGGTCAGGAGCCTGGATCTAGTGCAGACGTGCACCTGCTTCATGCAACCGAGGTCGGCACTAGTCTCGGGGCCCACGAGGGTAGCCTCATGGCAGTATGGGACGTCCTGGGATATAGGCTGTTTTTTTTCTGATTTTAGAGCTGTTTGTTTTCCTTGCATCGCTGGAACTCGTGTGGGAGCGTTGTGGTCAAGAAGTAGGTCGTGAAAGATGGCATGTGAAGCAAAAGCTTTGCTTAAGATGTGTGGTTCCCTTGCGGGCTGCAGCCACAGCTTTGGTGCGGGTGTTTTTTTCAGCCCCTATGTATAGACTTCCTGTTTTCGCCCAACAGCTGCGTGTAGTTTTTTTATTTTAAAAAAACAAAAAACTAGCGTGGAGTTTCAATTGTAAGACTCACAATGTTTTTTTTAAAAAGCTCAACATGGCCTTTCACATAAAGCAACTAGCGTGGCAGTTTTTTTTTTTAAAGTAACCAACATGGCAGTTTTCTAAAAAAACAATTAGCGTGGGCTTTAAAAACTCAAACCAGCGTGTCAACCCAAGAATCAGAGATGGAACCTGCTCCTGAACACGAAGACCTACCGGCTATTGAGGATGCCGACGGCGATCTTTTTGAAGATTTCATGACTAAATCTGATTTTCGAGAGTTTAAAATCACTCTCGAGGCTTCTTTCAGGCGCAGGTAGCCGTACAGATGCAGCTGTTGCAGACTTCCATGTTGCTTTTGACCACTACCCTATCTACCCTTTCGGGCATGGATACCTTGGCGTCTGCTGTAGGCCCCAACATCACTCCGAAGCAGTTCGGGGGCGAGCAAAAGCAGCGTACCAAGGAGATTGTGAACACGTGGCTACATAAGTGACAGGTCCACTTCTAGTTTGATCCATATGGCGATGACAAAAAGATTCAGTTAGCAACATGTTTTCTCTCGAGCAAGGCTTTGCTCTGGTGGAAAGAACTCAAACCTAAACCAACAACCTGGGCGCAGTTTAAAGAAGCCTTCAAAAAGGAGTTCCTCAAGGAGGAGGACGACTACGATATAGTTGCTCAGTTTCCAGTGAAAGCTACGACGATGGATTCTACTACTCTTTTGGGTTTCTTCGTAGTAGGATTACCAGACTCGTACCATTTACAGGTCAAGAATAACAAGTGCAAAACTTTGGACGAGGCCATTCCCTCTGCGCGCATTTGTAACATGCAGCGGAAGTCTTCGTATTGGAGGATCCTGTCACACAAATGCTCACACCGTCTTCTGTATCCTGAATTTCGCGAGTTTAGCAATCCACTTTAATACTTCAAACTTTAAAGAGATATGAGAGAGAGAGATGAGAACTGTACACCGTATGGGGTCCCGAATTACCCACTGAAGGGCCCCCTATCCCGTTACCGAGATAGTATTTGCTTTATTATCTTTAAAGAGACTGACGGTGTGACTAACGATAAGCCAAATGCAAGACCTCTGAAGACCAAGTGTTGGGCTGAACTGTACACTGCTATAGAAACACCAAAGATGTCCAATCTCGAGCCTATGCACTCTTCCCAATGGTATGAGGGAGGGATGCAAAGCTAGGGCTAAGAGAGGGGCTGTTTGGGACTGTTCTAGACTGTATATAAATGTTGTAAATGAATGAGAATGCTGCGTTTTACATTCACCAAGAGGCTGGAGCAAAACGATGATATGATGAATGCTAAAAACTGTGTGGATGCAAAAAACGCAAGGCGGAATGCTGGCTGAATGCTGAACTGATGTGTTTGACTAATGTAGATGGCTGAATGCTCCTGCGTTTGAGGCGCCTAGGGCTGTAGGAGACAAACGCTGAAGAGAGAGGGCTGAAACTGCAATCGCTTATGCTCCTGAGACTGAGGATGACAAGCGCTTGATGGCTCTCTTGGTGAATATGATGAATGAATGAATGATTATGCAAAGCCTCTATTTATGTGGACAAGATGTGCCAGTCGGCTGGCTACAGTGCTGGCCAACTGCACATGTCCAAATAAAATGTCTAAATGATGTATAAAATGCTAAAAATGCTGGGAAAAATACCAGAAAAAATCCTAGATAAATCCTGGATGCTATCTAAGGTTCCTGCAATGGTCTAGATGCTATGCATGAATGCTGTGCAATATGTAGGATGCTTTCTAATGCAAACCCTAAGGTTTCTATTGACTGTATATGCATGAATGCGTCTCTTTAAGTGGGTTAAGGGACTTATATTGGCTGACTGACTGACTGACTGACTATGGCTGAGAATGACTACGTAGCTCGTGCCTTACTTATCCTAGACTGAGGATATACAATGGGGTCACGGCGTACGACAAATATCATCCTACTGGGTACTAATAATGTACAGATGTTGCACTGCTGATGATGAGTCAGTTTGTCACCATGCACTACAGTGCAGAGTGCATGTGACAGCATTTATGCTGATACGATGGTCTCTTCCAAAACCAAGACCATAACCGAGCAGCACGGGAACAAGTACAGAAGAAAGTTCTCCGCACCGATGACTAGCACGACACAAGGGAAGTCTACAAACCAACCTTCAAAGAATTTTAATTCGACTCCAGTGAAGAAAAGCCATCTCCTCAAGGCTTTGAAGCTCAAGAAGGAGGAACGTTGCTTCATCTGTGAAGAAAAAGGACACATGCGTAACGAGTGCCCGAAGAAGAAGGGTGCTAAGACCAACACAGGACCCAAGACGAAGGCGGCAAACCAGTTGTCTTTGACAGAAGTTGAGTCTGGATACGATGCCTAGAGATTATACCTACGAGGTACGCCTACTTGCGGGTCGGCAAGTGTGGGATCGAATGATGGAAAAGCTACCAATCCGGATTGGAACGAGAGGACCCCTGAATACAAGCCCAAGTAGCCATGAGAGTATGAATGATATCACCCCATATAGTACTAATGCACTGAGACCCAAAGATCTGGACACCCTCAATAGCCTCCGAGTATCTAGCTCTCCAGATCTGACATGCTATAATACTGGCAACAATCTCCCAGCTTGTGTCAATCCTCTGTCTGGGGCTGTATAATCAAAGTGAGGGACCTCCTACAACAAAACATGCTGGGCAATACCTCTACGAATGAAAATAGCAAAGTCTGTACCACTCCCCAAAAAGTTGTAGACCGGACTAGGAGAGCCAAGCAACTGCCCCCCAAGTCACATGCATGTCGCAGCCACTCAATTTGCCCATAAGTGTAATATGCGGAAGCTTCGGAGAAGGATCGGTACTTCAAAACTCAGAAATCAGCACTCTTTTCGCGACGGAATTAACGCACAAACTGAAAGGAGATGTGCAGAAAATAGAGAGAGAAGGGGAAGATGGAGAGGACACAGTATTGGGTCCCAATTACCCTCTGTAGGGCCCCCACCACGGTTGGTGTATTTGCTTTATTAGAATGATGTACATCTGAAAACAAATACAGAAAACTTGACCTTTTCTTGGCTGGAAAATCCTGCCCTTGACCTTCAGAAGTCCACCCCTTTGCTTGGCAATCTCCTTGGCTTGATTGGCCCTTGATTGGCTTGAGCACTTGGTGAAAACTGAGATGAATGATGGGATTTAGGCCTACCCTATTTATACTCCTCCTCAGGAGCAGTCGGCCAGCTGAAAAACAGCTTATTGTCCCACGACTGGTTAAATTCAGCAATAAATGCTGAATTAAATCCCAAAAAATACTGCCTTTTTTCCCTAACAGGCTGAAAGTGATGCGCCTGCTTCTGATTGGCTGGACACCACTTTTGTCCACAATCCCAAGGCTGGGCAGCCTGTATGGGCTGCCCCATACATGCCCTACTGTCACCAATTGGCCGACCATTTGGTCCATCTCCAGTTTTTGTGTCTCGTTCACTTGAGGCCAGGCCGGTGTCTCGTGTGAAGAGGCCAGTATTTTGCTGACATGGACGGGAGCCAGACTGGTGCCACCCGTGTGTTAGCAGGATGGTGTCGTATGGACGGGAGCCAGACCAGTGCCACCCGTGTATGACCTAGACTGTGTTCGACCCATGGGATTGTCACGCCATGGAAGAGCCAGTATTCGTGCCGTGTTTTGCCTATGGGACTGTCACACCATAGGGAGACTCGTGCCTGGAACTGTGTCTTACCTATGGGACTGTCACTCCATAGGAAGACCAGGTTTTTATGTTTTTATGTCGTGCCAGTTTTGTGCCGACAGATATTTTGTACTTGTTCCATGAACGGGAGATATGTCCATGTTACTATTTGCACATGCACACATATTTTGCATGTTTGAAACTGTTTTCGCATGACATGTATTTGTGTGTTTGCCTGCTTGACGTGTTACTTACTGAGCGGCGACGCCTGCCAGTGAGTCGTGAAGTCTGCTCTGTATTCTGACAAGTTTTGGTGCATGTGAACAGGTGGTAAGTATATTGCACATGTTGTTTTTATTATTTTATCTCTAACCTCTTATTTTATAAGGTTAGGTGTTCACATTTATTTAAAAGTGGGCACCCCCTTTGGGCACCCACTTAGGGGCCAAGGTGGGGAGCCCCACTTTAAGTGAGTGTGGGGGTGGGCATGGGCACCTACCCAAACTCCCCCACCCACATGCAAGCGTGGAGTAAACTCCACATTAATTTTATTAATAAAGGCTTCAACCATGAAGCGTAGAGGATCAATCGTTTCTCTTCTTCAAGCGTAGACCACCCCATCGCTTCCACCCTACGTGAGAACCGGCGGCTGTGTACTTTCTTGGCTCCCAGGCGGCTGAAGATTGCTGCGCATGTTCCTCTGGTGGACTGTGCGTACCATCTGCAGCAAGAATCTGCAGCAAGATTGCTGCGCATGCTTCTGTACGGCTGTCTCTCCCTCTGGCGCATGTTCTCATGAAGGCGACTGCTGCAGTGCCCTCTGCTGCTGGCTGCGCCTGCCTCTCTACAGGTGGCTGAGCATTGATACAGGTGGCTGTCACCTCCACAAGCACTGCTATGGCTGCTCTCACAGGCGGCTACTGACAGGCTGCCCTATCTTCTACACTACAGGCTGCAGCCAAAACCCTTTTACATGCTCCTACAGGCGGCAGCATATTGGCAATAGGTGCTGCCTGTTTTCTCTTACAGGTAGTCGTGGGTCCTCTCCAGCAACCTGCGCTTGTTTCTCTAGCAAGCTACCCAAGTAACTGTCTACAGCTATCTCTTGGTTTTTCTACTTTGGAAGAGGTGGTACATCCTCTCCACTGGTGTTCTACAAGGAGACTTCGCATCACCTGGGTGACTTCATCATACTATGAGTATTGGTTTTCTATCATCTACAAGTAAGTGAATCTCAGATTTCAATAAAGTATTTTATGTTTAAATCTGATAAGGGATTCATCCCGCTCTGCCAACACCCGTTCAGTGCCGGGTTGTCCAAGCTATATTGGCGAACCTCGGTCCAAAGGTGCTGAGATCGGGAGAGCCAGGCGTTAGTACGAGAACGCCTGTTTGTGCGTGGTCTCAGAACACCAGTGAGGCGCTCTCCGCGGAGTCCAGTGAAAGCACAGGACCGTAGAGATTGGACCACCCTAGTGGTCGTTCTGCTTCGAGCTTCTACATCGAAATTCGAGCCTATTTGTTTGGTGCTGTTTTTCATATGTACATGGACATTATCTGGTTCTCAGAACCCATGGAGCATTGTATTCATTAAATACTCCCAATAAATATATCATATATTGAGGGGGGGGTCGGCCCGTTCCGGCCCCAGTGCTGGTGTCCATCTTTCCATTTCATTTCATTTAAATTTCAAGTTGTTTTAAGTTGTCCATTTCATATTTGTGGTTTTAAAGTTGTGCTATTAAGCGTGTGGGTGTCCAACGGAGTCTTTCCCACTTGACGGGATCGGTTTCATTGGTATCAGAGCACGGTTGTTTCCCTCTTCCTAGTGGGGAAACGAACCTGTGTACTGGACATCCCGCTTTTAGCAAACTTAAAACACAATGGACAGCCAAGGCAACCCTTTGGAAGTGCCAAATTCGAGGGGTCCATCTAGTGCTTCTCGTGGGTTTGATGCCCTGCGAGGTAGACACAAGCCTCTTGAAAGGGTTATGGATAGTGAATCAAAGGGTCAACTGTCTCCAGGAAAGACAGTTATGCTTGAACAAGAGCTTGATGCTATGAGGGCTGAAATGGAACATATGAGAAAACTTTTGCAGGCTCAAGAGCAAGAATTAAAGTTTTTGCATGAAGATCCCCATCTGCAAAGTGCTATTGAAGCCAGGAAGGCTGATGCTATGGTTGATGTAACTTTTGAATCAATGGCTCGTGAAGTGGGCAAGAAACCAAGGGAGTTGGCACTTGCCTATCTCCTTCGCAAAGGTGATATCAAAGAGGGGGATGACGGAGAGCTAAAATTCAGAAATCCACGTCGTTTGAAGCATGGAGATCCCGCTGTTAGAAGTCATCTCCTGTCCAGTTTTATACACCAGGGCCTCTGTTGTGGGTGTGCCCGCCCGTATATCATTTTTCCACACTCCCCGTACTTTTTCCCTATTTTTCCCATTTTTTTCTAGTGGCTGGAGGGCTGCCAGGTGATGCCAGGAGCACTCTGAAGCTGGCCGACTGCATCTGTATCAGTCGTGGGCTGTCTGAGTGCTGGCCGACTTGTTCTGTGCAGGCATGGGGCATCAGATGCTGGCCGACTGCTAATATCAGCAGTCATGGACATTTATTCAGTCGTGGGCCTCTTTTAGAGCTGGCCGACTGCCCTCATGGGCTTGTATATATTGCCCCCCATCCTCCTCCACTTTTTCATTCAGTATCTTCGGGATCTTGTGTATAGAGAAGAGTTTACACACATCTCTCTGTGTTTCTTGTGCTGATTATTTTCTGCAGTCTACTTGCTCTTGTCTACCCAAGTTTGGATATCATTTCCGCTGCATATTCTGACATGGTATCAGAGCCTAGGCTCTAGATAGGTCTTGCGATTTGTGTGAGCAAGAGGGGGCTGTTTTGTGGCTGATTGGTGGACTGTTCTGGACTGTTCGGGAAGAGGAGAAGCAAGAGGAAGGCGGGCTGATTTGCTGGACAGCCACTTGCAGGTATCAGTTCTTCTTTGTTCCCACCCACCCACCCTTTTCAGAGTACATCCCCGCAATGGCAGATCTGTTTGAGATGGCCGAGAGACATGTGAAGATCCCGACACTCCCCACGTTCCCGGTGGACCGTCAGTTGGACGGGAGCAACTACGGCATATGGAAGGTGATGATGGAATCCGTTCTGGAGTCCTACGATCTCGCCGATTTCGTCGTTGTTGGTGTTCCACGGCCGGAAGTAGAGGAAGGGGAGTTACCGTCAACCCGAAAGGACCAGGAGGCCCAGACGCAGATGTGGGATCGCGTCAACGCCAGGGTCCGTTCGTTTATTTTCCTCAACTGCACACCACAGGTAATCAATCATGTAAAGCACATGACGCTGGCCAGAGGTATATGGCAGCATTTGGCCTCACTTTACAACAGGGTATCGCCCATGAAGAGGATTTCCTTGGAAGTACAGATGCGGGTTATGAGCCCTGCAAAGTCGTCGACGATGCGGGAGCATATTAACAAGCTGCAGGCTCTTCAGCAGGAAGTTCTTCAGGCTGGGAAGGAGATATCGTCAGAGGACATGGCCATAACGTTGCTGTCACACTTGCCCTCTTCGTACTCAGCATTTTACTCCTCTTTGATTACCAGTGGCAGGCTCAGCACCATCACGTGGGAGGAGCTTGTGCCCATGGTCCTGGACCAGGAGGAACGATTAACGAACCCTCCTCAGGGTGGAGGTTCGGAGGCCTTTACTAGCCAACGGTCGAAAGGCCGTAACTCGGGCAAAGGGAAGGCTTCATCGGAGAAGTCTTCTGAGAAGAAGTCCGACGCTGACCGCGAGAAACTAAAGGCAGAGAGGACCTGTAATGATTGTGGCGAGAAAGGCCACTACTGGAGGCAGTGTCCCAAGCGGAAGACCGAGAAGGGTGAAGACTCCTCAGCAATCATGAAGACTCCGGCTTTTGTGCACCTGGAGGTGATGGACACCGATGCTTCATTTTCTTCAGGCAGGGAGAAGATTGGAGGACTCTCCGCAACGGATACTCGGGAGTGGATTCTCGATAGTGGTGCTTCCAGGCACATGACTCCTTCCCGTTCCGGTTTACAGGATCTCTGCAGGTGTTCTGGTCATATTCTTACTGGGGATACGTCCACTATCCCAGTTCACAGTGAGGGCAGGATGGAGATAGTTCCCGATGGCAGAGGGGGGAAGCATTCCTCCCAGGTGTTGTATGTTCCGGCACTTGGTTTTCATCTGTTGTCAGTACATCAGGTGTGCAAGACTGGCGTACGGGTGGAGTTTGATGAGCATTTTGTTGCTCTCCGGGACAAAGCAACAGGCCGAGTGGTTTGGGAAGGCGGAGTGGAGAATGGAGTTTACAGGCTTTCAGCACTCTCTCTCCCAGGTCCTCAGGTTTGTGATGAGTGGCACTGTGGTAATGGCTACTCAAGTGTGGATACGCTGCAGGTGCGGGCTTTCCGAGACCAGGTGGTGGATAGCTCGCCAGTAGATGGCAGCAGTTGGCAAGAACTTTCCAGTACTGATGTTGGTAGTTCTTGTGTTCGTGAGTCAGAGGAAGCTGAACAGGTCACTTATGCTCTGATGTCTCGTCGTGTTCGGGACATAGAACTTCCAGTAGTTGAGGATGTTCTTTCCATGGGGACCTTTCGGAAAGCCAGGCAGGTGGCAGGTGCTTACTTGCAGAAGGAGGTGGTTTCTCCAGGCTTTGTGGTTCCGGATTCAGAGGGGGTGGTTGACAGGTTTCATCAGGTTTCCAGGACTTGCTTGTGCACCGTAACAGGTGTTGATCCTTGTGAGCAGTGTGATGTCTCTGTGATTCAGAAGCTGTATGGTTCATGGATCTGGTTGATGGACACCGGATTGGACGGGAGCTTCCTGGTGAGGCAGTTGAGCTCTTGGTTGCAGATGTCTCCTCGGGAGGCAGGATTGCGTTTCCTGTGGTTTCTGCGACATGCGAAGGATCATGGACTCTTGTACACAGGAGGGGGATTGTTGGATGGAGTCCGACTCCGCGGTTGGAGTGACTCGGTTTGGGGAGGAGATCCAGACACGAGGAGATCTACTTATGGCCCAGGAGCAATTTTACGGAGCAGGAGGAGGTTACATTGCAGGTTTGGGCTTCCACTGGAGGAACCCATGGTCATCCAGAGGCACTTTGTTCGTGAACAGATTGTTGCTGATGACATCTTGCTGGAGTTCTGTTCGACGGAGGACAGTATGGTGGACCTCTTCACGAAGTCGCTCTCAGGATTTGCTCAAGCGGCACCCCAGCTCCCAGTGGTTGGTTACACAGCCAGGAGCTGAGAGGGGGTGTTAGAAGTCATCTCCTGTCCAGGTTTATACACCAGGGCCTCTGTTGTGGGTGTGCCCGCCCGTATATCATTTTTCCACACTCCCCGTATTTTTTCCCTATTTTTCCCATTTTTTTCTAGTGGCTGGAGGGCTGCCAGGTGATGCCAGGAGCACTCTGAAGCTGGCCGACTGCATCTGTATCAGTCGTGGGCTGTCTGAGTGCTGGCCGACTTGTTCTGTGCAGGCATGGGGCATCAGATGCTGGCCGACTGCTAATATCAGCAGTCGTGGACATTTATTCAGTCGTGGGCCTCTTTTAGGGCTGGCCGACTGCCCTCATGGGCTTGTATATATTGCCCCCCATCCTCCTCCACTTTTTCATTCAGTATCTTCGGGATCTTGTGTATAGAGAAGAGTTTACACACATCTCTCTGTGTTTCTTGTGCTGATTATTTTCTGCAGTCTACTTGCTCTTGTCTACCCAAGTTTGGATATCATTTCCGCTGCATATTCTGACACCCGCATCCCAGAGGCTGAAATCTTTTATGCAAAAGGAAGAGGTGACTGTCACCTCTCGACATGCATCCTCTCCACAAGGCACAAAGCCTGATAGATATATGTATGCCAGTGCTCATGGAGGGCATGAAAGTCACATGCATGCAAGACATGTATCTCATGGTGACAGGTCTGCTTCTAGAAAAATTTTGCCTTCTGAGTTGTCTCATGGAGAGACATTGCCATATGCAGGTAAGTCACATGCATCTGAGTTTCGAATTCGTGGAGCACATGCCACCGTGCCCCATGAAGCTTCTATGACGGCCCATGGAGCCCATGCAGACAGGGCTACCCCGTTGGATAAGGGGGAAAGAAAAAGAGAAGACCATGAGCCTCATGCCAGGAAGCTCAAGGAATTCAAAGCAGGTGATAAATCTATCAAATTTGATGTCTTTCATGGTGAACATGATGCTTCTAAGGTGTTAGCATTTGTGGCACAGTTCGACATTGCTTTTAGCGATGAGGATTTCACAGAAAAGTCAAAGGTGCGCCATGCTAGCATGTTTTTGAAAGGGACTGCTGCTCATTGGTGGATCACTGAAAAGATCACCAAGGATCCCATCTCCACTTGGAAGGAATTCAAAGATAGATTTTATGCTCAGTTTTTGCCACCCAATGCAGAGCAAACTCTCACTCAAAAGTGGGACAGGCTGGAACAAAAAGATAATGAGAGTGTGCAACAGTATGTTAACAAATTCTGGAAAGTGTTGCTGGAAGTGACTCCCTTCATGCAAATCACTGAAGATGAAAGAAAGAGGAAGTTTCATTCTGGACTGCAACCAGCATATAGATCGGGTATTGAATTGCACCCGAAACATACGTTGCAACAACTTACAGCTTCTGCTCTTGCTACGGAGCAATTAGTGCTCAAGATCAAGCAGGATCAAGGAGGTTCCAAGGGGAAGGACAAGGCTGCCCCAAATCAGCAAAAGGGTGGACAGCCACCTAAAAAGAACTTCCAGGAACCTTACAAAGGTGGTAAAGCTGAAAATAACACATCTAAAGAACAGGGCCCAAGAAAGAACAAATTCGGCTTAACCCCGGAGCAAAGAGAGCAATATGCTAAGGATGGAAAATGCTTTTCTTGTGGTAGCAAAGACCACATGTTTCGTCAATGCCCAGATCGCAAATCAAAGCACGAGGATAAGCACACCAAAGCTAATGTACATGCAGTTCCTGATGTGCAAGGTAATACAAGTCATGATGCAAAAGAGCGTATGGTTTGCAAGGCTTGGGGGCAAATCAAGGATCAGCCCGCACTCTTCATGTTTGATGACTGTGCAACTGACAATTTCATCTCTATGCAAATGGCAGCTGCATTGGGAATTGAGGTTGAAAACATGGGACCTCAGATTGAAGCTGAAGGTGCATTTATTGGTAAAGAGGTGCAGGTTACCCCTTTGATAGGGAAGTTGCGTATTCATATCCAGGGCTACCTTGACAATGAGCATTTTCTAGTTGCTCCACTAAATGGATGTGATGTATTGTTGGGCAAGCCGTGGCACCATAGGCTTGAGCCCCGCAAAGACTACAAGTCTAATATGATTTCTTTTATGCATAAAGGCCGCATGCATTTTATTGATGCTGGCAAAGAAGGGGATTCCATCCCACTTGTATCTCACATCCAAATTAATAAAGCAATGAAAAAGAGTCTTTCTGCGTACTTGGTTTTTGTGCGTGATAGTCTTGTGCCAAATCATCAAAATGTGGATGCTATGTCTAATGATAGGCTGAATTTTCTTAATGCATTCAACGACTGTTTTGCTGACTCGTTGCCAGGTGAATTACCTCCCCAAAGGCCCGAAGATCACCGCATAGATCTTGTGCCAGGTAGTTCTCCTCCTAACAAACCCGCATACCGAGTGAGTGCTGCACAACAAGAAGAAATTATGAAGCAGATAAACGAGCTTTTAGAGAAAGGTTTGGTTCAGCCCAGTTCCTCACCTTACTGCTCTCCTGTGCTTCTTGTTCAAAAGAAGGACGGATCATTCCGTATGTGTGTGGACTATAGAGCTTTAAACAAGCTTACCATCAAGAACAGATTTCCTATTCCACGTATTGATGATATCTTGGATAAGCTTGATGGCTCAGCTTGCTTTAGCAGACTTGATTTGAAGAGTGGATATCACCAGATACGCGTGGTGCCACAAGATGTCCATAAGACTGCATTCAGGATAGCCTTCAGATTATATGAATTCTTGGTAATGCCTTTTGGTCTCACCAATGCTCCTGCTACTTTTAATCGTATAATGGATAGGATATTCCGACCCCATCGCAAGTTTACAGGAGTCTTCTTTGATGATATCTTGGTTTTCTCCAAGAATGAGCAGGAACACAGAACTCATTTGGTCACAGTGTTCGAAGAGTTGCGGAAGCATAAACTTTTCGTCAATGCCAAGAAAAGTGAGTTTTTCCTTTCAGAGATTCATTATCTGGGTCATATTGTATCTAAAGATGGAGTTACAATGGATCCTGCAAAGATAGAGACTATTCGCAATTGGCCCGAATTGCAAAACGTACATCAAGTACGTAGTTTTCTGGGATTATGTTCGTACTACGGGCGTTTCATAAGGCATTTTGCTATGATTGCCACTCCTCTACATGATCTCACGAAGAAGAAAACTGCTTTCAAATGGACTTCAAAGGAACAGGATGCTTTCTTGCAGCTCAAGCATGCGATCATATGTGGTCCAGTATTGATTGTTCCTGACTTGCACAAGTCATTCGTGGTTGAATGTGATGCTTGTGGTGATTGCATAGGAGCTGTAAGATTTGGAAACATTACCTTCTTGGGGCTGAATTTGTAGTCAAGACAGATCATCAAAGCTTGAGATACTTTCTATCTCAAACCAAGCTTTCAGAGAAGCAGATGAGAATGGCAAATTTTCTTTCCATGTTTCATTTTCAGATTGTGCATACTCCAGGAAAGAAAAATGTGGTGGCCGATGCACTATCTAGGAGGCCTTATATTGCTGCAGTCTCAGTGGCCTCTCATGGAGATCTATCTGCTATGAGAGATTTGTATCATTTGGATGCTGATTTTTGCCATATATGGACTGATTTGATGGCTGGTCATTCACATGCCTCTTATGTTATCAACGAGGGTTATCTCATGAAGGATAATTGCCTATGTGTGGTGAAGGATTTGCGTCCAAAGGTTATGGACGAATGTCACGCTCCACCTTATGCTGGTCATAGAGGTATTATGCCTACTACACGCATGATTCAAAGGTATTTCTTTTGACCAAGCATGCGTAAAGACATTGAGGCTTATGTGCGTGCATGTATTACTTGCCAAAAGGTGAAATTTGACAGGCAAAAGCCTCCTGGTTTGCTTCAGCCATTGCCTATTCCCTCGCAACCTTGGGAAAGTATTACGATGGATTTTATTATGGATTTGCCTAGATCCCAGCATGGGAATGATGCTATTTGGACTATTGTGGACAGGTTTAGCAAGCAAGCTCACTTCTTGCCCGTCAAGAAAACCATCAAAGCTGATCATATGGTAAAGCTTTTTCTTGCTAATATTTTCAAGCATTTGTGCGTGGTCTCGGAACACCAGTGAGGCGCTCTGCGAAGTCCAGTGAAAGCACAGGACCGTAGAGATTGGACCACCCTAGTGGTCGTTCTGCTTCGAGCACACCTGACCTTAGACTCCTGTGCAGGACAATGCACACCTGACCTCGGACATCTGAGATGGATCCCTGGCTGACTCGTCCCGGACTGGGCTCACATGGGACCAGTTCACCATCCCAGGTCCTGCACCTTCTGTACAGAAATGTCTACGTGGCATCCAAGTGCGGGATGCACGTGACAATAAGTTGGGCTATAGAACCCCAAATATGTTGTGTAGTGCTGCATTCCCATAAACAATGTTGTACAATCTCAGAATCTGCCGCACATCTCGAGCAAGTAGGTGCTACACCGAAAACCGATCTCCACTGATTGGTGGGAAGATCACCATGTAAAAATAACCAAAAGAAATGAGAGATCTGAGTCCTTCCATATGAATGCCAAAGCCTATGCCAATATCTGCACTGTATCACTGGAGAGATATCATAACTCTCCCAATGAGGCCTGAGAGTAGGGATCCTATGCATATGTCGAGTGAGAAGCAGCCTGGCATTCCGGACCGTGAAACTGAAAAAGGTAAGGCTTTTCAATGGATCGAAGGCATCAATCCACTCCCACTCTCCTGGATCCCACTGAAGATATCTAATAGGACTACCACCATATAGCCACAAACACCAAGAGCCATGAGTCACTATCTGAGGAGAAGGGTCAATGAACCAATGCTTCCCCGAACGACCAACAATCCTCCACGAGCCTTATGGTCACCCTTTTAGCCTTGCAATGCTTGGGCAATAGCCAAACATCGGGGCTTTATTGTATGCATTGATAGACTCCTGGTGGGTACAATTGATAGGCCCAAAGAAAGCTCTCAAAGTGGTAAATGGTAAGCTCCACTTCAAATTCTTGTGGAAAACCTCAACTGACTTCCTCTGATTAGCTGCTTAACCTTATCTGACCCTGGCTGATTGTTGTTGACCACCTATCTTATCCTTTCTTATTTCTCTGGACTTTCTAGTAGCTTCTAGTCCTCTAGACTCCTAGATTCGCCTCTAGAACCAAAAACCCTCAAATCCCTTGCTCCAGAACCCTGCTGATCATGTCAACACCCCTCTGCTAACTACCTATTGACTCCTGTCTGATTCAGCCCTGACTCAGCTGACTTCAAACCTTCCCACTTATGTGTCTTTTGTGTCCTCTAACACAAACCATCCACACAACAGGTTCAAACCCAAGAGGAGGAGGGGTCAGATGAGGAGTCAAAGGAGGATTCAGAGGTGGAGGAGGAGGGCAGGACTCAGAGAAGGGGTTAGACCCTCCAATCCCTTGCTCCAGAACCCTATTGCATGTCAACACCCACTCTGTGGACTCCCTACGGACTCCTGTCTAATTCGGCCTTGACTCAACTGACTTCAAACCTTCCCATTTATGTGTCCTCTGTGTTCTCTGACACAAAACTCAACCATCCACACATCAGGTTCAAACCCAAGAGGAGGGGGCCAAAGGAGGGGTTAGAGGAGGAGGGGTGGAGGACTCAAAGGAGAAGTCAAAGGAGGAGTTAAAGGAGTCAGAGGAGGAGTCACAAGAGGAGGGGTCAGAGGAGGACTCAAAGGAGGACTCAAAGGAGGGGTCAAAGGAGGCAGAATAGAGGACTCAGAGGAGGCAAAATAGAGGAGTCAGAGGAGTAGTCAGAGGAGTCGGAGGAGGAGTCAGACGAGGGAAGGACTCACAGGAGGGGTCAGATGAGGAGGAGTTAGTCGAGGAGGACTCAATGGAGGGGTCAACACCCCTTTGCTGACTGCCTATACTAACTCCTGTTTGATTCAACCCTGACTCAGATGACTTCAGACCTTTCCACTTTTGTGTCCTCTGACACTTAAAACCCTCAAACCCCTTAGATCATAGTCACAAGGGACGGGGGACGGGAACGGGATGGGGGACGGCCATAAGTAGGGAAGATTTAGCTTGTTCATAGGAACTTGTGTAGTCTTATGTGGCAGTACAGCCCACAAGCCCAAAAGGAGGGCTAAGAGGGCCACTATGGCCCTTGTGACTATGGGCCAAAGGCCTTGAACTATAGCCCAAAAAGGCCCCCAAGAGGATGTCCCCCAACGGTCATAAAAGTGACCGTTAGATTGCCCAACGGTCACTTGACCGTCCCCCCAAGATCCGTCCCCCACACCGTCCCTACCCAGATCCGTCCTCGTCCCCCCATCCCTTGTGAGAGACGCCTCTAGGGGGGACGTCTGACCGTCCCCGTTCTTACCACGTCCCAACACGGCGTCCCCACGTCCCATCCTCCCATCCCCTACGTCCCCTGTGACTATGCCTTAGATCCCACAAGGATTCAGCACTACAGTCCCTTATCTAACATCAGCTGACCTCCAGCTGACCCTATTTGACATCCTCCAACTCACAAAATTGTCGAACTCTGATAGACTTCTCGCTGTCAGATTTGACCCTAGATGGCTTCCTCTCAACCCAAAAGTCTTATTTCTACCCTTCTACACTTTCACCCGACTTATCCTGACACTCAACTGACACTAACTGACCACTATTGACGCTTAACTGACCCTGTCCCTAGTCAGCCAACTCCCAACACTAACTTAGACATCACTCACAATTGATCTTCTTAGCAATCTCAATCAAAACATCATAACCACCATAACCAAAACACCATATCTCCAAGACGACATTGACGTCGAGGTCTAGACCATATCACCTAAAGCACTATATGGTTTTTGCAGTCGCTCGAGTTTAGGGCTTGCAAGGTTTCGGTCACTCAGAGTCTTGTAACACTCCTGCAGTATCATCACTGCTTAGGCCACACACACGCTTATCTTATCTACTCATCATAAGAGTAGGTTCAAACATATATAAGCACACTTACACATATAAGGGATGTTCACACCTATACACTGACACATTGGTGGACGCACAGGATATGGACACCCACACATACAACTCTGAATCCCAACAAACCCCCCCTTCGGAGCGAAGGTGGAGTAACCTGAGATAACCTTCTTCATGCTCTATGATGGCCTCCGGACTACACCATGTCCAGAGCTAAACATGTTCTTTATGCCAACTCAGAGGCTTATGTCTGAGCATAATTCAAAGGCTTAACCAAGCACACAAGGCTTGCGTATAAGCACGATCAGAGGTTCCAAGTCTAAGCATGCACAAAAACTCCAAGACACCAACATACTAGAAATGCCCTTCTAGGCCTGATATGTGGGAGCTCCACCCCTAGCAATATACATCAGTTTACCCAAGGAACAACCTCCCCTTGCTCTAGGCAAGGTATGATAGAAACAACGAACCTTTTATTACATTAAGGCAGAAAAACACACACAGAGATTATTACATCTCTAAGTGGTTTCTTTGGCAAGCGCTGCGCGATCTGCTCCTGCGAGCTACGCCCCATCCCCCCCCTCCCATCTACCCTCCCCCCGCTGCCCCTCGCCGTCGCGCGCCCCCCCCCCCCCTTCCCCCGCCTCTCCTCCGCCTCTCTCCCCCGCCTCCTTCCTCGCTTCCTCCCCCACCATCTCCCCCCCCCCGCCTTCTCCTCCCCCGCCTCCTTCCTCGCTTCCTCCCCCGCCATCTCTCCCCCCCCCCCGCCTCCTTCCTCGCTTCCTCCCCCGCCATCTCTCCCCCGCCTTTTTCTCCCCCGCCATCTCTCCCCCGCCTTTTCTCCCCCCCCCCGCCTTCTCCCTCACCTCCCCCTCCATCTCGCCCTTCCTCCCACCGCTAGCTCCCCCCCCCGCCTCAGCTCCCCCCTCCCCCCTCCCCCCGCTCCGCCCCCGTTTTCCTCTCACCTTCCGCCTCTCCGTTTCCTCGTAGGGCTGTGTCCCTCCCGTTGGTGACCCCGGTCTCTGGCCTTTTCCCTCTGGAGGACTCCATGGAAGCCGCTCCGACTACCCCTGCCGATTCCGGTCTCCGTCTGGAGTTCACAGCTGCAGATCAGCAGTTGTTTGTTTCCACAGTAATCCGCTCTTGAGGCCTCCTCCTTGGTCTGCAAGATAGTGGGTAGCCGTCCGATGCGGAGAGAGCTTCGCGACCTTCTGCAAGGCAGCCTCGTTGGCGTGCCTGCCACGATCGTCAGCGTCGATTTTTTGGGACGTGGCTACTACCAGGTGGATTTCGAGTCCCCCCAGGCAGCTCAGACGGTGCTGGCTCGGAGCCCCATTGCCCTCCGCTCATCCCGGGCGTTCCTGGCGCGATGGACTCACGGTTTCGACCCCGCTTCTGACCCGCTAGCAAGCGCGACAGGTTTCCCCATCACTATCTGCTTTCCTGGACTCCGCAGGGAGTACTTGCCCCTCTTGTCATCCATTGGCAAGGCGTTCGGGCAAGTGGTGGAGACGCCTCAGACAGCGGCCTCAATGATAGCTCGGGCAGCAGGACTCCCGGCCATTCGTGTTGTGGTTCCATCACCGGAGTCCCTCCCCCTCCCTTGTCTTTCTGGAGGACATCTGATACAGCGCGTGGAGTATTCGGGCCTCCCCGGCCAGTGCTACATCTGTCGGGAGATGGGCCACCTCGCACGCGCTTGTCCCCGCAAGGGGGTTCATCCTTCACGCTCTGCCGCTTCTGGACCCCCTTCAGGAGGCCCGAGGGGTGGCCATCCACCTCAGAGACCGGACATCCCTGGCTCGTCTCAGCAGGCGCCACCATCTGACGAGCAGGCCCCGGCGGAGGATGCCGCGCAGTCCCAGGAGGCTGGCGGATGGCAGGAGGTTCGCCGGCGGAAACGCCCGGCCCACAGGGACCGTCGCAGACGCCAGCAGGCAGCACAGGCTGGCGGACAGGCGACCCCGGCTGGCGTCCAGGCACCTACCCGCACTTATGCTCCAGCCAGGGATAGGCGGCCAGCAGGTCCCACCCCGATGGACGAGGATTCAATCTCAGTGCCCGTTGAGGCCGCCGGTGGAGCCCCCCACGTGGAGACCCCGCTCCCGCCTCCCCCGCGGGGGGCCCCGCCCCCTCCATGGAGCAGATTCCTGAGGATCCCGGGCCGCACTCTGCGACCCTCGGCCCCTCTTCCCTTCACTCGGAGAGCACTCCTTCCTCCCTCCCCTCCCCCCCCCCAGCCCCCCCCCTCCCGCCTCCCCCGGCGGCCCCCCCTGACACCTCTCCTCTGGCAGATGCCTCTCCATCCTCTGCTCGCTCTCCCCCCTCCTCTCCGCGAGCCACCATCCCTCCCTCGGCCTCTCCAGGATACTCCTCCAGACCTCCCACTGCCCCGGGGCAGCGCAGCTGGGTAGGCCAGAGTTCAGTTCAGCGGCTGTTCCACCGCCACTCCGGGCCGGTGGAGATGGCGATCATAGCTTCGCCCGCCACAGAGTTCTCTCCAGCCTCCCCTGGGGGGCCCCCGCGAGTGATGGGGCTCCCAGTGGATTATGGTTTTTTCAGGTGTCTCTAGCTGGATGCTGGCCCGTTTGAGACACTGGTAGCGCCCTTGCGAGTTTGCGTGGTGTGCCATCCCTCTCGTTCTCCTTCAGTGGTGAGGAGCATGGTGGCCTTCTCCTTTCCTCTCAGTGTTGCCCCAGACACAGCATGGGATTGCAACTCTGTAGAGGAAGTTTTGCGTGATCAGATACTGGAGTTTTCTCACCACTTCAGTGACCTGGGGCTCACGGACCTATTACAGACCCGATTACACTCAGCCCGCATGAGCTTGTTTGGTATAGGAGATTGGCGGGCGGATCCGGTCCACACCTCAGTTGAGGCGGTGCTACTGATTCTCCTCCACGCCGCCCCGAGGGTGCAGCCTACCTTTAGATTCATATATGTAGAGGATTGGTCTCACGCCTATGCCCTGGACAGGGCGAAGGCGGAGTGGGGCTGGACACAGAGACAGGTCACCCTCGTTTTGGAGAGACTCCGCACCCGGACAGACAGTGACTATTCTCCCTCCAAGCCGGCGCCCAAGACTCACAGAATGGAGGGCAACTCATCCGGGCCGGCTGAGAGGGGTGAGCCAGTGGGTGGCGGCTGCTTCACTTGCCATAGCTCATCCATGAGGATCCTCTCATGGAACATCCACGGTCTTGGTGGACCTCGCTGCTACATTGGTCGGGGCAGACTTCGCCAGGAGATCCAGAGGGCTCTCGTTGGAGGACCCATAGATATCCTTTTCATCCAGGAGCACCACCTTTCTGCCGGGCGTACCCGCACCTGCGGAAAGATCTTGCTAGGCAGGAGTCACACTTTTTGGTCACCGGCATATGGCTCCCAGGGGAACCAGGGTGGAGTATGCATCTCAGTCAGCGAGCAGCTTCTATCCGAGGTTGTGGATTCTGGCACTCTGGTCCAGGGTCGAGCGCAGTGGATCATCCTTCGGGTTGGGGAAGACCGCATTGGCTTCCTCAACTTCTACGCCCCTAATGGGGCGACCGGGAGAGCTGAGTTCTGGAGCACCATTAGGCAGTCCCTCCCCATGGCAGACCATTGGTGCCTAGGGGGGGATTGCAACATGCTGGAGGATGCAGAGGACAGGATGGGGGGCAGCCAGGAGACCATTCACGGGCCGGAGCTCGCTGCCTGGGAGGAACTAGTGCTGCAGGTGAGAGGCCAGGATCCGTGGACTCTCTCGGAGTTTGGCAGGTTGCAGGGGAGTTTACCTTTCTCGCGCTCGGATAGACGGGCCACAGGAGTTAACCTTTCCCGCGTCGACAGGTTTTACATTGATGAGTGGGCTTGCGATAGAGGTGGCACTGTGGGTATACTTGCAGGCTCCTCGTTTTCAGACCACTTTCCAGTGCTTCTCCAGATCGATGACCCTACGAGAGGAGAGCGAGGCAAGAGCGTTCGGATTCCAGATTGTCTCATAGAGGAGCCCGAGATCGCGACCAGAGTTGAGCAGGTCTGGCAGGAGCGAGCAGGAGAGGAGCCTGCGGAGGAGTCTAGCTTCCCTTCAGAGACTTCAGGAGAGGGAGCCTACGAGCCCTTGGATTTCAGAGCAGATGGAGTCAGCTCGCACAGAGATCAGATCCATCGAGGAGAGGAGGGTGGAGTTCCGATTCCATGCTCGGGCTTCTTTTTGGACACAGGCTGGAGACAGAGTGACTCGAGACTTCTTTGAGGCGACAGGGCCTCGCTACAGACGAGAGGGTCTCAAGCGTCTTCGGCAGGCTGATGGCCAGGTGGTGGTGGATCCCCCCAGGGTTCGGGCGATCGCCACAGATTTTTACAGGGATCTGCTCTCTGCTGAGCCAACAGATGACAGGGTGAGAGAGGCTCGGGAGGCAGTCTGGAGCTTCACGAGACCGGTTGTGCCGGCCCATTTGCAGCACTCCCTTCTCTCCCCCTTCTCGGATACGGAACTGGAGGAGGCTCTTCACGCACTTCCTCGGGGCAAATGCCCTGGTGAGGACGGTCTCTCAGTGGCTTTCTTCCAGAGGTACTGGGGTCTCTTGCATAGGGGTTTCAGATTGGCATTCCAGGAGATCATGGAGTCGGGAGACATGCCGGACAGCATGGCAGAGGGGTTGATTCACTTGATCCCCAAAGAGGGAGGAGACAGACTGGAGATTAGACAGTGGAGACCGATCACCTTGCTAGGCACGGCCTACAAGGTCCTAGCTAAGGCGATCAGCAGGCGGCTTCAGCCTCACCTTCCGGACATCATCCACTCCACGCAGACAGGCTTCATCCAGGATAGGAGCATCCTGGATAACATCTTCTCTTTCTGGGAGGCTACGGCTTTGGCTAGATTTCGGCAGGAGGATCTGGCAGTGCTCCTTCTCGACTTCGAGAAGGTATATGATCGGGTGGACTGGGCCTTCTTGGAAGGCACTATGGAGAGGATGGGCTTCCCCCCTCAGTGGATCCGTGGGGTCTCTGCACTCTACACATCGGCCCATAGCCAGGTGCTGATACAGGGCGTGCGCGGAGAGAGGTTCCAGCTCTCGCGCTCGGTGCGGCAGGGGTGCCCCTTGGCGCCCTTTCTTTTTCTTTTTGTGGCGGAGGCCATGAGCACTTTCTTGACGACACAGGATACAGGTTTGCGGGGCCTCCAGCTCCCCATCCGCACCTCGGAGGAGCTCCTAGACTCGGAGTTTGCGGATGACACTACTGTCTATCTTCAGGGAGGGGAGGAGAACCTCCGCCGCTTCGCCTCAGCCATGGACAGGTTTTGCAGAGCTTCGGGCGCTCTGATCAACTGGCACAAGTCATGTGGGTTGTGGGTCAGTTCTGTGCCCCCCCCCGACTTGGAGGCCAGTTGATGGGTTTCAGTGGCTGCCCCCCGGCACTACAGTGCGCTATTTGGGATGCTATGTGGGCATTGACATATCTCCGGAGCAGCAGATAGCCCCCCTTCTTCTGAGCATTCGGAAGAAGCTTCTGTATTGGAGTACCGCTCGTTTATCTCTGGCTGGCCGAGTGGTTGTGGCCAACCAGGTTCTGCTTGCTACCATGTGGTACATCACTTCTTGCTGGGACTTCTCGCGGGCGTGTATTGGCCAGGTGCAGAGGCTCATTAGGAACTTTCTTTGGTCCGGTGGCGACGGGCGGCCCGCCAGGGCCAAGGTGGCATGGGCTGTGATCACCCAGCCGAGGGAGAGAGGCGGCCTGGACATAGTTGATCCTATTTGTCAGAGCCGAGCTTTGCTTGGCAAGTTGGTGGTTCGTGGCCTCCTACCAGGCGCTAAGCCGTGGAAGGAGTTTCTTGTTTCCAGGATTCTCAGCCGCACTCCTTCTCTTAGCGGCCCCTGGACCCCCAGCATCAGGTGGATCTTTACAGAGCAGCGATCCAGAGGAGTGGGCCTTGGCTTCGAGGAGCGTTTTGCAGCTAGCCTTCTGAGGGCCTGGGAGCATCTGAGGCCGTCACTCTTCCAGACTCCCCCGGGCACCGATGAGGAGCGCCTGAGGCAGCCATTGATCTGGAACCCCTTGATCCGACTTCCCAGTGGTCATATGGTTGGATCGCGATCTCACGTGTCGTGGGGCCCGTTGAGCTCCGGCCCACCAGCCCAGTCCCTAGACGACTGGATATGTTTTCAGCAGCTGCCTATAGAGGCTCAGGAGAGGAGACTCAGCGGGATGAGGGGCAGAGAGTTGATGAGGCAGGACATTGAGGCGGCCATCCCCCAGGAGTGGCGGACTCCAGTACAGGACCCTCCACCTCCACAGTGGATGGGCGTCTTTACTCGGCATGAGATCCTTCTAGCAGTCTGCGGCTCAGCAGAGAGTCGCCCCACTCACCTTCGAGGTGGGGGAGGGAGGCCAGCTTCAGAGGATCCGACTAGATTTGGATGAGTTCCAGGGTTGTATCTTTCAGAGGGTGCGGGTGGTCGGCTTTCATCAGAGACAGTGGCATGTAGACCCCTCACCGGCCTCGATAGGGGAGGACTATTCTTGGAGATTATGGGCTTGGGACAGCAGGCCTCTTATTCGCCTTCAGTGGGATCCAGGCGAGTGGCTTTGGCGAGATCCCTACTCGGCCCCCACCAGCCCAGGCACCCCCTTTTTTCAGTACACAGCGAGGCTGGGGCGGCGGATCCAGAGGCACAGGACAACGGGCACCCCGGCGGCGGCCGAGCATTGGCGGCGACAGGGGCTCTCCCATGCCTTCCTTAGGGACTTCTGGCAGCGCCTTTGGGCCAGCTTCCGGCCCCGGAAGGTGACGCTTTTTCTCTGGCTTACAGCGCATAGAGGACTGGCTGTGGGGGCTTGGCTAGCTTTTGGCAGACACCCAGCGTCCTGCCCTCGGTGCGGCCATGCACAGGAGTCGCAACGGCACTGCTTATGGGATTGCCCACAGGCACAGCAGGTCTGGCAGCGCGCTCTCAGGATGGTTTTTGCAGGCTCGCCAGGTGAGATGATGGCGACGTGGGGTGCGGTGGCTTGGGCCACGGACAGCGGCCCGGCCCTTGGATACGAGGACGTCCCTGGCAGTGTGACCATCCAGGTCTCTGACAGGGCGATGGCGGTGGTTCCGACGCCAGACTTCTCTTCGGCAGTCTCCCAGGAGGGGGATGGGCACAGATGGGAGATGATCAGCAGCATGACGGCTTGGCACATATGGAGAGCCCGATGCAGGGAGACCATAGACCGCCAGGCGACTCCACCGGCGGAGGTCATACAGGCCCTCTGGGTGGACATCATTCACACCTTGAGAGGACACTGGGGGAAACTTCAGGGCGACTCTGATCGCATGAGAGGCCGCCGCAAGGCGTTCCTCCGCACTTGGCAGTCTGGCCCTTTCCTCATCGCGAGAGGCGAGGATGTCACTTGGCACTACAGGCCTCCAGTTTGGCTCTTCTCACCTCCCGCATGTACTACTAGGTAGCCCCCCCCCCAGAGAGCAGCCAGCCAACGGGGGTGGAGCTCCGATGATCACTGTGTTTATTATCCCTCCTTGTGAGGCGAGCTTTGTAGCCTTATGGCGTTTTCTCATTAACTAATAGAAGGATCTTTTTTCCACCAAAAAAAAAAAAAAGATTATTACATCTCGGGCATAGAATCCATGACGCAAAAATAAACAAAAAATAATAAAGGTGAGAACACACACGAGAAAGCACAACACAGAAAATTACAAATTATTTTTGGCATGTGTCGATGTAGTGGGGTCGCTTCCGGCATCGCTTCCAGGCTATCGCCCCTTCCATGGTGTTATGGAGTTTTCAACGTGTTGTTACGGGTCCAATTTTGCCCAATTTGGCAAAAACCCGTAGGCAGGCTTTAATTTGAGCTAATTATTGAAAATTCAAGAAAGCCCTAAATTGGCATTCTGGCGACAGATGGGCACTTAGGTGTAGGGCTACTCAAGAGTGGCGTGAGAACTACACACAGGGAAAGTCATCAATGCACATCGAGAGGAGCTCACCATAGTAGTGGCTATGGTGACAACAAAAGGATGGGATATGGCGTACATGGCTCGGATGCCAATTATAAGTCTCTAGGGTTAGGCACAGGCAGAGCTATGATGGATCAAACATGTCCATGGGTGTCAGTGTGTGTGCAAAGAGAGAGAGAGAGAGAGAGAGAGAGAGAGAGAGAGAGAGAGAGAGAGAAGATCAATGAGAGATTAGATTGCATGACTCAATAAATAATTGTTGATTTGATTGATGTGATAATTTGCACCAAGTACATGCTTTTGCAGGCAAACAACCTTATCATTTATCTTTTGACTCACACAAACCACGAGTCAGTGACATCATTGCTTAGGTCACACACACAATTATCTTAACTACTCATAAGAGTAGGTTCACACACATATAAGCACACTTACACCTAGATCGGTGTTCAAACCTATACACTTACAAATTGGTGGACACACAGGGGTGGACTCAGGAGAATACCAACAGGTATGTAATAAAACTAAACCAAAATCCAAAAACATTGATTGAAGGACTAAGCAAGCACCAAATACAAATGCATAAGGCATCACCCTTTGAATGGAGCTAGAAATCCTTTGCTCATGTGCCTCAACAATGAGCGTGTGGTTATTGTGCCTGGATATTAGCTCCTAGACTGTAAGTTTACTTGAGTTGAACACAGAGGGAACGCGGTGTCAACTCACTGCTGTAAGGCTTTACTTGGGTTCAGTTAGTGTTTCATGCAGCATTACTCATCTGCCTCGAGTACCTGGGTCGGAATTGCTACTCAGAAGAGTTTCTACCTATTCTATACTCCGATCTCCTACTCAAATTTGGTGTGAGTGTTAGCTGAGCGAGGACAAAGCACTAGCAGGAGACTCGGGTACAAAATTGAAATGTAAATGCAAACTTTCTGCATGTAGTCGTAACCATTGTGAATGAAAAGGGATCACGGAAGCCAAATTCATCCCCAAAACGATCCAAAACATTGATAATAGTGCTGCTAGATTGCATACCTCATTGAGCTTGTCGAGGGTTGCCAGTGTTGTTGGCTCCTGTTTAGGTTTTCCAAACATCCGGCTAAACATCTTGAACCTCCAACAAAAGAGAGAGGAGAAGCTGGGGTGGGGTTGTTTAAATTAGGGTTTCAGGAAAACGCAGAAAGCGGGATCCGTAACAGACAGGCGCCTCTTGTAATAAGGGTTTGACCGTTATTGGCAGAGAAAAGCCTCTTTATCAAAGGAACTATTGTCTGGTTTGGATCTGACGCAAATAATATTGCACGTTCTGACCTGCAAACTTTCCGATTATAAACCCCCCAAAAAAAAAACCCAAAAAAAAAAAGCGCTGAATCACACAGAAGGGTAGATTCGAACCCTTTACGAGAAAGTGGACACACCAATTTGTCCCTTTAACAATTTTGGGCATTTCATTACAAGAACTCTCCATATTGTTCATATATATTCACTACTATTAAAAAAATCATAACTATTATTCAATTACCTCTATCAGGATTTGCTTCCATCAATATTCTTTTAAAATCATCAATAAAATTCCTATGGATTGAAAATTTAAGGTGCCATCTCTTAAGTCTGGGCATGCTGCTCGTGTTAGACAGCATTTGCGAGGATGCTACCATCCTCGAGGAGCACTTGGAGGGCGGAGGCCATGGGCGATGGTGAGGACGATATCATACATATGCGTCTTGAAGTCAAAGGCATCCACGGCGTGAGATTACCTAGTGTGTGCACTCCACAATGAAAATTGAGACTATGAGTCACAATCGTGTTGGAGAATGCTTGCCAGAGTTTCAATCATGTCGAATTGTGCCCAACTTCCCTCATGCCCATTGCTACCCATTCATCATCTACCATAAACAGTTTCAATCATGTCGAATTGTGCTCGACTTCCCTCATGCCCATTGCTGCCCATTCATCATCTACCATAAACAATGAACACATTGGCCTTTAAATCAATGTTCGCTCGAAAGATACTTTAAATCTTTAAAAAAACCTAAAATTTTGCTCTGATAAATTGCTAGCCCAAGGAGAAACATGTGGCCTGCTATGAATTACGGCCCCAGGTAATACCTATTGCCTTTGTGCATAGTCATGGGGCTCTGAGCTCGAGTCATTTTCTTCCTCCAGCTCCTCATCCTCCTCGGCCACCTCCTCGTTGTCCTCTTCTTGTGAATGATGCTAGCCCACCACTTGTCCACCGCCACCCAGCCCATGACCACTTTGATGCGAGCCCTGCTTGACATTGCAAGAGCGCACACCCCATTTCGCTGAAGGCTTGTGCACATGGTGTGATGCGGCCCTGCTTGACATTGTAAGAGCGCACACCCCATTTCGCTGAAGGCTTGTGCACATGGTGGGGTATTTTTTCGCAGCACCCCCGCCAGCTAGACGCCAGACCCATTCTGCGCACATGACCTGTCAAATTCCAACGTCTCCCTCTGCCACGTTAGCAACACCCACGAGCGCCAACAGTACTTGCACCACCATTTAAATGTTTCTTCCTGTTGCTGCAACAAACCATCTTTCATCACTCCACTGTGCTCTCACAGCAAACCATCTCTCTCTTTCATCACTCCACTGTGCTCTCACAGCAAACCATCTTCGACAAACCAAACTCTCTCTCTCTCTCTCTCATCACTCCACTGTGCTCACAGCAAACCATATTCGCCAAACCAAACTCTCTCTCTCTCTCTCTCTCTCTCTCTCTCTCTCTCTCTCTCTCCATTGTAAACCCCATATCATAGTGTGAGATTCCCTTGCAATACTATGTCTATGTACATGGATGGAAGCTCATGGAGCAGCTCCTTCGAATGGCTTTCACACGGCGCGAATGGTGGGTGTTCTCGAGACAACATGTGTTTTGGCATGGTGTTCAACAAAACGTGTGGCTTCAAGAGCTTGATAATCGGGCCGAGCTCTTTCGCAAACGTTATCGGCTCCCTTTTCAAGCTTTCCAACTTTTACTCCGTGAGGTAATGCCTCTCATGCCATCAGCACACACTCAATCTTTTGTTAGGGAGCTCATAGATCTAGAGAAGGCACTTAGCTTCACGCTCCTTCCCCTAGCAGACAATGACTCCACTGAAAAGATGCAAGGGGGAAGAGAGCTTGAGCTCTTGCAAGCACACACACACACTCACAAAACCCTAATAGAGAACACACAAGGTGAGAGGCTGAAAATCTTCTTCTTCTTCACTCAACACTCAACACACCATATACAAGATAAGAGTACTCATAATATGAAAGGTACTCAACCAATACATACACGGGTTCCCTATAGTGTGAACCCAACTAAATGAGCTGGCACTATAACTCTGCCAGTCTCTAGAATGGCTGTCACACAGCCTGTCATCCCACTGGCCGCATATCACCCAAGATCTCACCAACCATGCCAGTGGTGTAAGTGTGGGGCCTATCCCCCAGGCGGGTCATCAGTGTCCACCGCCTCACTAGACGAGCTGGATATCTCAACACTCTCCCTCAAGCTCAACTCCATCTCATGTACACCAAGCGAAGCCCTGAATCTGTGGAGCTTCTCTGTACCCAATGCTTTGGTGAAGATGTCAGCTACCTGATCCTCTGTGCTGACATAAACAAGGTCAAGATCTCCTGCCAAGACCTTCTCTCTGACGAAGTGGTAGTGGACCTCTATATGCTTCGTGCGAGCATGAAAGACTGGGTTCCTGGCCAACTGTATACTACTAATGTTGTCACAGAAAATGACAACTTGTCTATCCACTGATAGACCCAAATCTGAAAGTAGCTTTCTCAACCAAGCTACCTCACATGCTGCCATAGCAGCTCCTCTGTACTCGGCCTCTGTACTGGATAGAGCAACCGTAGGCTACTTCTTGCTGCTCCAAGTCATAGCAGCACTCCCCAAAGAAAACATGAATCCACTGGTAGATCTTCTATCTGAGATACTACCAGCCCAATCAGCATTTGTGTACCCATGTACACATATCTCTGTCCCAGTCTCATAGAATAGTCCACAATGCAAAGTAGACTTCACATACCTCAGTATGCGTCTCACTGCATCCAAATACGGTTTCCGTGGAACCTGCATAAACTGACTCACCAACCCAACAGCATAGCTCAAATCTGGTCTGGTGATCGTCATGTAGATCAAACTTCCTACTATGCGCCTGTACATAGTAGGATCCTCCAAGATCTCTCCTGAATCTGCACTCAACTTGCCATTCTGATCCAATGGCACAGAAATAGGCTTACAGCCTGTCATACCATACTTGGACAACATGTCCAAGCCATACTGTCTCTGCAGTAATCCAATACCATGTGGTGACCTAATCACCTCAATGCCCAAGAAATATCTGAGCTCCCCCAGATCCTTCATCTCGAACTTCTGTCTAAGCAAGATCTTTACATCAAAGATCTCTGCATCATGGTCCCCCGTAATGATCAAGTCATCTACATAGATGACAACAAGCACAACTCCTCTATCACCATGTCTCACATACAGCGAGAAATCTACATAGATGACAACAAGCACAACTCCTCTATCACCATGTCTCACATACAACGAGAAATTTGCATTGGCTACATGAAAGCCAATAGTGACAAGATATTCAGAAATCTTGTCAGACCATGCTCTTGGTGCTTGCTTTAAGCCATACAAGGCTTTCTTCAACCTGCAAACATGCTCGGGGTGACCCACATCCTCATATACACCTCTTCTTGCAAATCCCCATGCAAGAATGCATTCTTTACATCCATCTGATGTAAAGACCATTGCTTTGACGCAGCCACTGCTATCACAACTCTCACGGTTGCCATCTTGGCAACTGGGCTGAAAGTTTCCTCATAATCAATCCCATATGTCTGTGCATATCCTTTGGCTACCAATCTAGCCTTGTACCTGTTTATGCTTCCATCACTGTTATGTTTTACTTTGTACACCCACTTGCATCCAATGGCTTTCTTGCCTTCAGGCAATTGCACTAAATCCCAAGTCTCATTTCCATATAGTGCATCCATCTCCTCATCCATAGCTTTCTCCCAACACACATTTCCAACAGCCTCATCAATGCATGTGGGCTCAACAACCTGCACAACCTTTGCCATATATGCATAGTGATGTGCCACATAACCATCATAGGTAAATCTCTGCACATGATTTTTCACTCTCTCAGATCTTCGCAGCTTTTCATTCATGGCTTCCATAGCCTTCTTTACACCAGGTGTTCTCATAGCTGGGATCCCAAGCTCCTCATCAAGGCTCATATCTGAGCCACTAGACTCTCCATCAACATGAGAATGCCCTGCAGAAATGTCAGGCATACCAAGGGGCTCAACCACTTTCTCTTTTCCTTTACGTGATGTACTAATCACATTTGCAAGATTGGTATTATGACGCAGCCTGCCACTCCATGGTCTATCAATAGACCCACTAGATGAGGACTCTCCTGGTCCACTCAAAGACTGTGATTGCTGACCTGCATTCTGTGCAACCACACTTCCACTCACATCAGCCCCAACAGCTTCTTTTTCAGTAGCATACCAGCTGCTCATCTCATCAAAGACAACATCCCTGCTTACCCTCAACTCACGTGTAGCAGGGTTATAACACCTGTATCCCTTTTGCTCAAGGGAGTATCCAATAAACACACATTTTTCAACTTTTGGATCCAGCTTAGTTCTCAGCTCATCTGGCACATACACATATGCAATGCATCCAAAGACTTTCAGATGAGACAAATCTGGTTTTCTGCCAGTAAACCTCTCCTCTGGAGTTACATCATGTATGGCTGCAGTTGGAGTCATGTTCATGATGTATACTACTGTAGAAACAGCCTCAGCCCAGCCTCAGCCCAATAGCTATGCGGCATATTTTTCTCTTCCATCAATGCTCGCGCAATCTTAGCAATGTGCCTGTTTTTTCGCTCAGCAACTCCATTTTGCTGCGGAGTGTATCTGCATGTAAACTGTCTCCGAATACCATTCTTCTTCAAAAATTCAGAGAACTCATTGGAGAAGTACTCTCCCCCTCCATCTGACCTTAGGCACTTTACATATTTCCCTGTTTGCTTTTCAACCAAAACTCTGAAATTCTGAAAGTGAGTGAACACCTCACTCTTCTCCTTCATGAAATAAACCCACACTTTCCTTGTGTGGTCATCAATGAAAGTCACGTAATACCTGCAGCCTCCCATAGATATGGTCTTCGTAGGACCCCATACATCTGAATGCACAACATCTAGTGCATTTCTGCTTACATATCTGTTACGTGGAAACACATGCTTTGTTTGCTTCCCAAATTGGCATGCTTCACATATTTTCTGCATACCTTCCACTTTAAATTTTGGCAGCCCTGTCACAATTCCTTTTATCTGCATAGACTTCAATCTCTGCACATTTACATGTCCAATCCTTTTATGCCAAATGTCTGTGTCTGCAACAATTCCTGAACTATTTGCAAACATCGCAGCACTCATTTCAGGCATGTCTACATTCAACGTAGACATTCTGCCCACTCTGTTGCCTTTTGCAACCAACCTGCACTTGTCTTTGAAGTCTTCAACATAACAACCATCAGGGTTAAACCGAACCTGCAAACCCTGCTCAATCATCTGGCCAACTGAAACCAGATTCTTTGTTATGTTCGGTACATGGAGTACATCTGCAAGGTACTTCACTTTGCCATCCTGCATAGACAATGGCACATCTCCAACATGGGCAATTGGATGAGCAGTGTCATCCCCTGTTTCCACAAAACCTGGTCTTTCCGGGTTTTTCATCTCCTTGAACCACTCCCCATGACTCGTCATGTGGTTCGAAGCGCCTGAATCCACATACCATACATTATCTTTTTGTGCTGCATCAACATTTTCAGACATGGCATTCACGACATGCTGCATAACAAACAACCTTTCATTATCCTCATTATTTCAGCTTGAGGATGCATAGTTGTTTTGCTGCTTTTTCCCATTTTGCATGTCAGCCTGCTTCTTATAACATTCTGCCTGCACATGTCCAGGCTTACCACAATAATAGCATTCACGTGCATCATTATATTGCCTTTGCCATTTTCCACGGCCTCTTTGACTCCCCCTGCCTCTGAATTTGCCTCTTCCACCTGCGTGTTGTTGTTGTTGTTGATTCTGGGACTGTTGTTGTTGCTCCTGCTACTGGCCATAATTCTGATTACCTGTTCGGTCACCTCCTTGACCGCGTCCACGGCCTCCTCTACCTTGTCCTCTTCCTGAACTGGTGTAGAAGGCCTGTTGCTCTGAACTGTTTTTGCTTTGTGAAGACTGTTGGTCTTCACCCAAGCTCTTCTCTTCGATAATCAGCATAGACACCAAATCTGTAAAGTTGGGAATGTTTTCCCGAGTCTGAATGGACGTCTTGAACGCCTTGTATTGTGGCCCGAGACCATGTAGACAGACTTCCACCTTGTCATCATCATCTACTACTGACACACCAATAGATGCAAGGGATTCCACAATACCCTTTATCTTTAGCGCATAGTCATTCACAGACATGCTCTTTTTCTCCATAGTATGAAGTTCATTCTTCAACTGTATCTTACGTGCCTTGGTATTTGTTTCATAGAGCTTTACCAAGGTGTCCCACGCCTCCTTGGGGGACTTGGCATCTTGAATGTGCCCAATCATGGTGTCCTGTATACTAATGGAGAGCCAATACATAACCTTCCTAGCTCCTTGGTTCCAGTCTTTAAACTCTTTTACATCTGCAGCAGTCGGATTTATATCCGGTATCTCCGGTGCCTCTTCATGCTCACCTTCTATGTAGTCCCAATAGCCTTTTCCCATCAGGAAATTCGTCAACCTGAACCTCCAAGCATGGAAGTTATTCTTATCAAGCTTCTCAGAGCCACAATCTGGGTTATCCCATCATTTGACATCTTGCCAAACACACAATTTTACCAGAAACAGCACTCTGGTTTTTCTACACAAGCTGCTGTATTTTCTGCAGCGGTACTGTAGTACTCTCAAATGTCACAACCAGTGACTTCAATGTGCATACATACACCCAATGGCAACTGTAGACCTTTTTGCAGCACCCACAGTGTCTGCACAGTCAATCTGTCTTCCTGCAGTTCTTAAAACAGAGTTTTGCAGAGAATCGATGACTTACCCGCAATGCTCGAAATCGCCTGCTTTCTGAAAAACGGAGGTCCAGACGCGCCCGAAACGCATTTTCGGCCCAGAAATTTTTTGTCCGATAGGACAGTATAGTTGCCCTATAGCTTTACTCCCGCGAAGAAAGCTCCTCAATCAGAGATTGTTTGCCGGTGCCTCCCGTAGAGCTCCCGACAAGGGTGTAGTCACCAACGCAAACAGGGAAGAGTAGTTGAAGCTCTTACCCTCGTACCGCTTCCTGTGGTTCTCTTGCTTGCAGCTCAGCCTTTAGCGCACGAACCAGGCTTTGATACCATGAAAAGATGCAAGGGGGAAGAGAGCTTGAGCTCTTGCAAGCACACACACACACTCACAAAACCCTAATAGAGAACACACAAGGTGAGAGGCTGAAAATCTTCTTCTTCTTCACTCAACACTCAACACACCATATACAAGATAAGAGTACTCATAATATGAAAGGTACTCAACCAATACATACACGGGTTCTCTATAGTGTGAACCCAACTAAATGAGCTGGCACTATAACTATGCCAGTCTCTAGAATGGCTGTCACACAGCCTGTCATCCCACTGGCCGCATATCACCCAAGATCTCACCAACCATGCCAGTGGTGTAAGTGTGGGGCCTATCCCCCATGCGGGTCGACGAGCTCGATATCTCAACATCCACCACGCACATTGATGATACTTATGGTGTTGGGGAATCAACAGTGCGTAAGTATTGTAACGCCATTGTTGACATCTTGGCTGTCAACTTAAGAAGCGAGTACATCTCCATTCCACGAGGAGCAAGGCTCCGCAATATTATAGTTGATTTTCAAGCTATTACGCTATTACCTAATGTATATGGAGCGATTGATGGTACTCTTATAAAATTTTCTAGGAGACCAAGGTAAGAAGATACTTCAGCGGAGTTTTGGTGCTACCATCGTTTCTACTCTATATTGTTATAAGCTATTTGTGACGCCCAAAAAGCGGCTATGGGACATTTGTGTGATTGTCCCTAGTGGTACCAAAATGATGCTGCTCATTGGAAAGCATCTAGTATATACCACAAGATGCGAAGACGCCAAGTGCTCACATCCCCTATTATAAGGTTAGAAGGAACACGCATATCCCCATATCTTCTTGTTGATAAAGGATATGGATCATTAACACTCCTTTGTCACTCCATATAAGGAGGTTTATTGTCCAAATGGAGGAGACTGGCACACCTTTGATCGTCACTTGTCTCGAGGAAGAGACAATTGAAAATACATTTGGCATGATGGAAAATAGGTCGCGCATTTTGCAAGACATGTCGGTCGACCTGTATCACGCACCTACTTACGTCATTGCATGTTGTGTCCTGCATAATTTCCTACTTGAACATGTGGGTGACGATAAAGGGGAGGAACATATTTATCCCCATCCCAACAACTTACAGCTCCGTCGTACAAGAAGACAAGAGCATATACGCGGGCAGCGGATGTGCAACATTTTGTTCTGAGAGTAGCGCACAAGATATGGAGTGCTTCAAAGGGAGAGGTGAAGAAGAGGAGTTCAAGTGTATAAATTGTGAAAGACATAGAAGAAATGTGCTGTTTATCTCTTCCAAAGGCCTAAGCATGTATTTCAAAATTCTCACACCAATTTTTTGAGATAAAAGCATTTTAAAAAACCTTGAGAAAGAATGTAAATAGAAATCCGTACACTTAATTAGCTTAACACTCTAGTTGCCTCCATTCCTAGCCAAAAGTTGGCCAATTTGCAATTACGTTTCCATAGCCTTTTTAGCTCGCATTGTTTCAACAGCAATTCATTGAAGCGAACCATGCCTTCCTTGAGTTCCGCCAGCAAGAGATGAGCAAGCCGAAATCCTTCTCTTCTTCTTGTTCTGTTGGCCTCGTACTTGCTCTCCATCTATACCTATGTTAGGACTAGGACCATTCATGGGAGATGGTCCAGTCTTGTCTTGGCTTTGAGTTTGTGTTATTTGAGCTTGGGGGCTTGGGCTTTTTTCTTGGTCCTTTGCATCTTGTTCTTGGTTGTCTTTGTCATCCGCTATTGGCACCTCGACCACACCAATGAAGTCATCACCTGTAAAGTCACCAATAAGCCCTCACACCTTCGATGTTGTAGCCAAGATAGTGGCACACCGATCAAAGAAATCCCAGTTGGATTTAAAAGCTTGAGACTCCAGACTCATGAAAACTCTAAAGGATGCTATGTCCTATAAAAAACTCTCCAGCTCAGACCAAGCGTGTTAATTTTGATCCAAAAACTTGAAATCTTCCTTATCTTCTGGAACTTGCTATCCACACATGGGTGTTCTACACATGTAAAGTATAATCCTCATGTTGCCAAAATGGTTAAAACTCGTGCTCCTCCTCTTCTAGAACTTTTCTTGAGTTGTTCCTCCTCAAAAGACTCCCAAAAAAGGGGCAAGAAAGAAGAGCCTCCTAATATTTATCCTTCTTGCTAAAACCTCCTCCATAAAGGGAAAAAAAGAAGCACCTCCTAATATTTCTCGTTCTTGCTAAAACCACCTCCATGATTCTAGAAACATGTCTACATAGCACTTGACTTGGCATCTGATGTGGATTCTTACTTGTACAGCTCATATCCTATGTGTACAACATATGCCAACTCAAGCCAACATTTCAGGCTCACTTGCAAGTAAGTAAAACATATGATTTTCTGAAATACATGGAAACATTTTTCCTTCATTTTCACTAAACCAAAGCTTAGGTTGATAATGCTGATGAAGATCCACACCCTAAATTTAGTTGAAACCTTTGAGTGAGTTTAATTTTAAAACTGTCGACTACCATGTCTTGAAACCCTGATTTGGGCTTTTGATAACCAAGACGAAATCCAATGCATTGTTGGAAATAGGGTTGTAAGAATGCATAAACACACACACACACACACACACACACACACACACACACACACACATAATGGAGAAGCTCAAGAGAGCACACAATGAGACGATAGATAGATAATGAATGTGTGCTGTACAAAGAAGATAAGTATACCCCAAGATGGGTGTATACTAGCACGGGGAAGCTCAAGAGAGCACACAATGAGACGATAGATAGATAATGAATGTGTGATGTACAAAGAAGATAAGTATACCCCAAGATGGGTGTATACTAGCATGGGGGAAAAAATCTCCTAAAGAGGGAATAAGTGTCCTCGACTGGGTCCTAGTGTGTTCACACACATCACTACCAAATATGGCTACAAATCCCCCCTGGGAGTGATGATGTGAACAAGAGGTGAAGTACAAAGATGTGCCAAGCTCTTTGGATTGTGATAGGAAGCCCAGACTAGTCCCCAAAGGGAAGTATGTTTAAAGCTTTGCAAACTATTCTCGTGGGGGAGAGCCTTTATGAACAAATCTACCAATTTGTCATGTGTTGGCACATAAGCCAAGTTAATTTCCCTTGCAGAGAGCATCTCTACCTGACATAATGATAGTGCACCTCAATGTACTCTGTGTGAGCATGAAAAACTAGATTCCTTGCAACTACCATAGTGCTTTGACTGTTAGTGAAGATGAGAGTGGTTGAGGACTTGCCAATACCCAAATCAACAAATAAGGTGCTTGAGCCAAACACACTTAATTGTAGCTTTAAATGATGCCCTGTACTCAGCTTCACAGCTAAGAGTGGTTGAGGACTTGCCAATACCCAAATCAACAAATAAGGTGCTTGAGCCAAACACACTTAATTGTAGCTTTAAATGATGCCCTGTACTCAGCTTCACAGCTAGGAGTGGCCACCCACTGTGTCAAAGAATTGCTAAGTATCTCCACAGGCGATGGTTTTTTTTAAAGGCCCTTTATTGATAGATTTTTAGCCACAAGGTTCCATCCCCATGGAAATCAAGGCTACGATCTCAAGGCTCCATCACTAAGAGCCAAAAGTCCTATACCAAGATCGCACATGGTAAGGGTTATCTTCTTGTGGGTTTTTTTGTTTGTTGTTGTTGTTGTTTTTTGGATAGCCATCAATGGTTTTGTAACCTTTATGTGATGTAGATGCTTCACCATCAATCACCATGTCTTGTGTGATAGGGTTTCTCTTTGGGATCCAGACCTCTTTGGGTGTTGGTGGTGGTGAAGGTCCTATTAAAATAGCTTTTCCTTTGTTGGTATTTAAGATATTGAAGCCTTTATTCATCATTGATGATGAGGTCCTATTACAATAGCTTTTCCTTTGTTGGTATTTACGCTATTGAAGCCTTTATTCATCATTGATGATGAGGTTTGGGAATTGGTAAGTGGCGGTAGTGAGACTAGGGGTATACTTTTATGTTTTGGTATCCAAATACAATTGTTACCCTCATATTAGCCTTGAGCTTTTAATAAATGGTTTGGGGATCCATTTGGGTGTAACTTGTAATTTGGACTTCTTGTGTTGAGGTCCTCCTTTCTTAGTGGGTTGAGGTGGTATCGATTGAGAATCCTTGGGAACCCATTTCCAGGTAGATTTGGGTTGCCACTTTGTAGCTTGTCAAATCTATTCGTTCTTTTCATATGCAGGTGTCTGCTATGTGGAGGTAGAAGGATTGAGAGTTTTTTGAATATTGGACACTGAACTAGAGGGGGTTAAAGCTTCCATAGATTTTGTGGATGTTGAATCTTCCTCCTCTTTGCAACCCTCGATAATAGTGAGAGGTGACAAGGGTTTATGAGTAGATTGTTCAGTTGTGGTGTCACCCATAGAGGTCCTCCCTGTTGACCAGTCAATCATACATCCTGAAGCCTTCATCCATGTACGACCAAGTATTATTGGTTTAGGTAATATTTTGGGTAGGCATAGCCAGGAAGTTTGCCACTAGTTTCTTGTTGCCATCACAGTATATCTCTGTTTGTAATATCCCAAGACACTTGGAATTTCTACCATGTGGATACCTTTCACCTTTAAGGAGGTATCTATACGAGTTGGGGATACCTTTCAACTTTAAGGAGGTATCTACGAGTTGGGGTTTTCCCAAATGGTTCCATGCATAAGGAAATTAGATTGTGACTAGCCCTCGTATCAAGTAATACATTATAATGGCTTTTACCATAAGGTCTAGGCAATTGAATGGATGTTTGTAGAGGCGCTATGTGCTCCTCTGTGTCCCCTTCAACTTCTCCCACAAATGCTTGTGCAGCAAGTCTAAGGTTCCCTTTTTGTCATTATTGCAGTTTGGCTCGTCTTTGCCTCCTCTAAGGCTTAGATCTTCTTTTGAGCAGTCCTTTCCTTGGCTCCTTTCTTGTCACGTGAAGCACATAAGGATTCTTCGGTAAGAGGTTCATAGTATTTTTTAAACTTACTTCCATTAAGGAAACCAACAGTTTCAACTCCGTCAAGAGTCTCAATATGTATAGTACATTGTGGACTAACTTCACAAACCCTGAATGGTCTCTTTTTGGTATATTTAAGCTTTTTCTTTTCACTGTGCGAACCCCATAGATAAGTACAAGATCTCCTACCTCAATCTCCTTGTCCTTTTGAGATTTCTGTCAAACCACTTCTTTATTCGGTCCTTTTCTATGAGCATGTTTTGCACTGCAATTTGTCTCTTCAGTGAGTTGTTCTAGAACAAATATCCAGTTAGTCAATTAATTACCATCAAGCTTTTTTACTTACGACTACCTTTAAGGTAGGAATCATGAACTCTCACGATATTACTGCCTCAAGTCCATACACCATCTTAAAAGGCGTGCAATTAATTACAACTTTGTATGATGTGTGATAGGCCCATAAAGCTGTTGTAAGCTTAGACTCCCAGTCAGTGCATCGCGCTTCAAAAGTCTTTGTCATTATTAAAATAAGAGCCAAAAATAAGAGCCTTGTTGGTGCTCTCTGCTTAGCCATCTACCTCTGGGTAATATGGTGTGGACTTACGCGATGAGTGATCATGAGAATGTGCTAGTGAGATTTTTGATTACATCATTGATAAAATTCTTACCTTGATCTCTCACTAGCTCAAATGGACATTTAAAGCATGTAATGATGTTCTCATAGAGAAACTTAGCAGTCACCATGGCATCTACTTTTCGTGAAGCTCTTACATCAGCCCATTTGGTTACATAATCTGTGGCAACAATGTGAAGTGTGCTTGTGTGCCACGTGCAACAGGACTAATAGGACCAATGAAATCTAAGCCCCATTTTTCGAAAGGTTGGTTGACTCTAACAAGATGCAGTGGCATCATGTCCTTCTTCTATGGCTTTGCACATCGTTGGCACACTGGTCACATCCCTTGACAAATAGTGCATAATCTTTGAAGACCGTAGGTTACCAATACCCCGATTGGAGTATTTTTCTCAATGTAACGTCGCCTGTGCGAAGTGTCCACCCCTTGGTGTGCTTGTTCGATGATGTATAAGTATTAATCCTCCCTGGGTAGCATCTTAGTATGTCATCCTTACCTCTTCTATAAAGAGTTACGGCAATAAGTTGGTAATGTGCACTCTCTTTTAGCAACTTTCTTGCTAAATTTTTCCTTAGTTCCTTTCTTTCTGGAAAACCATTAGCCAAAAAGTTAACGATTTTCTCACTCCATTCTCGAATAGCCTCAACCTTGAATAGTGTAGGATCTAGTAACTCATCATCAACCCCCCCTCCCCGATTGGTGCTTCACCATTAGGTATACGAGATCGATGATCCACCATGACATGTTTCTTGCCAGTCCTCACAACTACTATGAAATCAAGCTCGAGAAGAATCAACAACCACCTTGTGATCCTTCTTGTGGAGCATGGTTTGTTTACTAGATACAACAAGGCTTGATGGTCACATAGAAAACAAATTTGTTAAGCAAGAAGGTAATGCCAAAATTTCTTTATAGCATAAACCATTGCTAACCCTTCATGCTTAGTGGTTGTGTAGTTGATTTTAGCCTCATCTAGTTGCCGACTTACAAAACTAATAGGATAGTCCAATTTGTGTAGGGGGTTGTGCTGGGACATATCCAATTACGAAGTTAGAGGCATCAATGTGCACATGAAAGATGAGATCCTAGTTAGGTGTTTACAAGATTGAAGCATTGTCCAAAGCTTGCTTCAGCACATCATAAGCTTGTTGAAACTCCTCGGTCCATATAAATACAATCAATAGCTTGTATAAAGGATGAGCTATTTCGACATAAAAAAGAATAAACCGATGGTAGTAGCCGACATGGCCCATGAATCTTTGGACTCCCTTGTAGTTTGTGGGAGGGGGTAATTCCAAGATGACCTTGATTTTTATCTCATCAGTGTAAATCCCATTTTTGGACACTATATGCCCAAGAATAACTGTGTGTTTCACCCAAAACTGACGTTTGTAAGGGTTTAAGGATATGCGATAAAATCAACACCTTTCAAACACCTTTTTCAGGCACTCTAGGTGCTCTTTCCAAGACAAATGAATGCACAAATCATCCAAGAAAGCTTCAAGAAACTTTCTTAAAAAGTACTTAAAAGCGGCATTCATAAGTCTTTGGAACGTGGCTGGTGCATTGGTTAGACTAAATGACATAACTCTATAAGCATATACACCATGCTCAGTGACAAAGGCTATTTTGGTTTGGTCCTCAAGGGCAATCAAAATATGATTATAGCCTGAGTATCCATCCAAAAAGCTATAGGTCTCCTTGCCTGTAACTTGTTTGAGCACATGTTCTACATATGGCAAGAGGTAGTAATCCCTGCACGTGGCAGCATTTGTTTTCTTGAGATCAACACACACTCTAAGTTTTCCATTCTTCTTGGGCACAACTACAATGGGTGAGACCCATTCTAAGTGTTCAATCACATAGACGAATCCACACTTAATGAGTTTATCGATATCTTCCTTGATGATGCTTGCATATGTGGGATTCATTGGATAGGGCCGTTGGACTGTTTTAACCTCGGGTACCATGGGTTTGGTGTGTTGAACCACTTTTGCAGGAATTCCCTTCATATCATGGTATGTCCACGCAAAGAAATCCCTATTCTCCTTGAGGAGAGCTGTAAGTTCAGCCTCCTCGGCCTTATTTAAGTCTTTGGCTATGTAGATAGGCTTAGGATCTTCCCCTAGTTCAGCCAAGTCTACTTCCTTGACCTCTGTAGACCCATCATAGACTCCTCTACCTTCACTTCTAGGGTTACGTTTGGCATTATCAAACACTAACTTACGTTCCCATGTGGTGTATGACTTGTAATGCTCAAGTGCTGGGTGCAAATTAGGCTCTCCTTCCTTTCCTTTAGCTGATTTAGTTGTAGCTTTAGCCTCTCGTTCCTTTTGTGTGAGTTCATAATTTTGTTTCCTTCTAGCAGAACGGCTTGGTTTTAGCTACAGCTTTAGCCTCTCATTCCTTTTGTGTGAGTTCACGATTTTGTTTCCTTCTAGCGGGGCGGCTTGGTTTTGGTTCATCGGAGACTTCCACCTTAGCTATATCAATTGGGGGTGGTCTACAATACTGGACCTTTTGTAACTCTTCTCCCCAAATGTCTATAAACTTTTGATGTAAGTCAACTGCACCCATGTACTAGAGCCATTGGGTGGTAGCGGTTCTTTCTTGCACCCTTTTATGATGATTTGCCACATAGCGTTTATGTCTTTGCCATCTCCGAAGATGCGCCTTAGCATCTTGATGAAATTCATCCCTTTCTTCAGATTGGGAATCTGTATCAGATTTAGAGCTACTCCCTCTAGTTTCTTTGGATGTTGTGGGCTCTATTTTTCTTCTGGTGTCTAAGGAGGTGGTGTCGCTTTCAAAACCCCTCAATCACTATTTGTGCTTAAGCTTGTGGACTCAAGTTCACTATAACCTATCCACTTGGTATCGGAAGGTAGAGCACAAATAATTCATAGGGGAATGACCTTCGGGAGCTCCTCACCACCATCAGGTGTAACCCATGTAGATCCTCTAGCTCCCCAACTATCATTTGTAGCCATCATATGTATCCAGTTTAGATCATCTTCAGGCTCAATAGCTTGTTTTTCAACATCCTTGTGGGTTGGATCCTTTCCTCCCTCAGTCTCCTCTCTACCTGTATAGCAATATTGTAATGGGCCACATCTGAACGGTTTTTAAAAAGTCTTCCACTACCCATGGGATGTACGCAGCCAATCACAAGATTAACCATGATGATGGAATCATCGAATTGGAGGTAAACATGGTTTTTAGACCAGTTATCTTTGCTTCTCTCATGATGATGGAATCATCGAATTGGAGGTAAACATGGTTTTTAGACCAGTTATGTATTATCTTTGCTTCTCTCATGAATGGGCATCTTAAGATCATTTCATATGATTCTTGTTGTTTGGAAAAGTCCATAACAATGAAGGTATGTTTGACCTGATGTTTAAGAACCTTGATCTTCAAATCTCATAGCACCCCAATAGGTTTGGCAATAGTCCCGTCAACCACCTTGACAATGATGTCCGAGACTTCTAGACATTGCTTGGCCATCTTCTCCCAACATTTCTTGGTGATTATGCTCACTCCTGCACCACCATCTAGGACTTCGATTACTATGATGCCCTTGGCCGTAATTGGTAGTAGTGTGTTAGTTTCATCACCTTTGAAATATTGTTATTAAGTGGAATTTTAACCATGGATTTGGTATTTTCTTCTTCCACTGGGACTATCAATTCAGGTACAACCCAGGCTTCTCCATTGTATATTGGGGACGTGCCTTATGCATGTCAGCAAACAGTGGTAATCTGACATTGAGTTCTCCATTAAGGAGAGCTTTCATTGCTTCAAACAATTCAAGATCTCCACTCAATCGGGTTGTTATAGTTGTACTGGTTTGTGAGGCCATAAAGTCTAACAATTTGGGGATATTGAGAGGTGCGTTCATGACCTCCTTTCCATAACTAAGTGTCATTGAGACTGGACAATCCATTTTCGAGATGGGCTCAGGGCTTCTATATGGTAGTTGTCCCTTGAGAAGGAATGAGGAAGAGCTTCATGAGGGATCATGTGTTTATCTAGAGGAATTATGGTAGATCTAATGAGAGAGAGGGGGGCCTTCATATAGTTTTACAACTATCTAATTATAGCCTAACAAATATCACTTTCAATATGGACCTTTCCTTTCTGTTGCATGCAAAAAGTACTTATTAAAGAAACACCACTCCTTTTTTTTGTTTGGCCATGCAAGGATTACCTCTCATTGACTGGGTGCATATAGAAAGGAACACCATTCCTTTGAATGGTTTGGCCATGTAAGGATTGCCTCTCATTTTTTAGGTGCATGCAAAAATAAACACCACTCCTTTCTTGGGTGCGCATAAAGTGTCTCTTGTTATTTGCAAAAGAAAAAGTGATTTCCCTTTTTAATATTAAATTAATTAAAGCTCATTACTGCCACAGTCCACTCATTAGTTGAAAACGAATAATGGAATTCCCTTTATTTTTTATTTTATTAGTAGTTCTTTGTTGCCACTCTATTCACTCGTTTTCGACAAAGTAAATTGAATTCTATTCTATTCAATAATTCAATAAAAGTTAACTATCACCAAACAGTTCATAATGTTGTTTGAAAGAAACAAAATCGCCAATCATAATCTTCATTAACATCATAAAAAACTTTTATTTTCCTCCTTGAAAAAGATGGTTGCAAGACATGGATTTCACGAAATGAACAACTTTTATGAAACTATTCATCATAAATAGGATTACAAAAAAACCATCTGAAGGCATGTGATTAGGCCATTTTCAAGGAGAGATACATGTAATTGATCCCTCGGTACAGTATGCTTACAATGGCATTGACCTTCTTGCACTCAAAATCCAAGCAAGGTCTTCCTTCTTCAGATGTGGCTACTGTATGAACATATTATTGTTTGCATAATCGAGCCCAAATACACGCAGGTAGACAAAATACATGTGCTTACATGCAACAAATGGACAAATACACGCAGGTAGACAAATACACGCAGGTAGACAAAATACATGTGCTTACATGCAACAAATGGACATCCACCACCTGCTCTCATCTGAAAATTTGGACATGTATAGTACGGTAGCTTTGCAATTGTCACATCATACCTCTCACCTTATATCCTTGAAGAGTTAGTCTCTATTACAAACACCTCATGTTCCATTTTCTTCACAACCCTTTCTGTAATTACTGAAGTGACAAAGTGAGGGCACTTTGAAGGTATTTGCAACACTCATGTTCTGTATCTCAGGGTTCTGCTTGGTGTTGTGTTCTCTTCTGGAAAAATCTCCTTTTACAGAACAAATACCGCTCCTTCTAGAGCTTGCACCTCATTTGTCGAAAGGTTTGTGCCATTTTGAACTGGCCAGACGTTGGGAGGCTTCACGGGTGCATTTGTGCCCTTTTGAACTGGCCAGACGAAGGGAGGCTTCACGGGTCCATTTGTGATTGCGGAGCATATGGAGCATGTGTGTTCCACACTTGTATTACAGAACCACATGAACTGTCTCCACTCTCGACCTATCCACTCATGCATAACATTAAATCTTGGCGTCAGGACCCCTCTTCCTAACTGCTTGATTTGTTTTCTACATTTCCCTGCTTGGCCACCTAGCCGTGTGCTTGACAAGTGACTTTGCTATTAATTTTTGGTATGAAAAATTACCCACATTGTATCATGAATACTTGATTCCCATACTCTTTGCACTCCCTCCTCTCCTCTATTTGCACACCTCCATTTGTTTGCTCTTGTGCAAATTCAAAATTTTTCCCTTTACCCTTTCGAGGTTGATTCTCAATAACATATTTAGGCCTATGGGAGCTATTTCCATCTTGATCCTATAATGATAGTTTGTGGACGCCGCTTATGGTGCACTGTCTTGTTGTTGCTCACCATGACATTGGGAACGTGAAACATGGGAGTTTCTTTAATTGTTTCTCCCACCACCAACCTACTTGTTATGGTTGGGCTTGGTGATAATCCATTCCTATTAGCACACCTCTCTAATAAATTTATGATGCTTGGACCAAACCCTAAGTGCTTCCCTTGTTTGGAATGCTTGCCTTGTTGCACTTTGAAGCAGTGTGTTTACTAGGTCTATCACACTATTGTATTGTAAAGAGAGATGGTCCCCTTGAACCCCTTCGCTAGAAATCTAACTTACGTGCTTGGATTCCACCAATTTCATCCACGGAATGTACATTGATGTTGAGTCATCTACAACCTGTTAACGAGGAAGGAAATCAAATACAAATATAACTACCATCAACTAATAAACAATTATCCCACCCCGACAAGTTGTTTTCTCCAATGAGGGTATCGAACATTCCACCAACTCAGCTAACAATCCATAGCAGGAATGTTTCCATCTGTCACTATGCCATTACCCCACCATGCTCTTATATATCTAGATTTAGCTAAGGCATCCTCCTCGCTTTTAGCACACCTCCATTTCCTACACAAAATTTGATACTCGTCCTGGTACTTCTTCACCACGTACTATTGTGTGTGTATGTGGAGACTTTGTTCCCAATGGAACAAGCATGGTCTTTCTCTACCCTCCATTTTGTTGTTTGGCTCGCCATTGTAAATAGACCTCACAACACTTCGATTCACCCTAGCCTCATCTGCCATGAAGCTAGCAAAGTCCAATTTTGGTAGCCCCTTTTGCTCCACTACCTTGTTAAGCTTTTACTAAAACATGGCTTGTGCATCGGTGTCTTGTCATAAGCTCCTGTACACCAAAGCATGATCTTTTTTAATGTAAAGTCTTAACAGACATGGACTTTGCATAAGTACAATCGCAAAGTATACATGGGGTCATAAACATGTGCCGCCATTGTAGTCCACCCTACAACCCTACGCACATGGTCAAAGAAAAACCAAGCGTGTCTCAGATCTCCATCCCCAGAGCAATGCGTCTGACTCCCCAGGTTGACACCCGAAGATGGTCCAATAGTAGACCTCATAAAGACAGCAATGCTCATGGTCCTTTGTCCCATGAAAGAATTTATATGCATATTATTTCTTTAGCTCTAGTATGCTAGATCTGCTCCACTAGAGCGTCTAGCATGCTTTGAAGCCTTAACCATTCTCTTGAACCTAAGTAGTACAAATGAAATATGGCATTAATTAAAAAAAACTATTTAATTGAACTTTGATTGAAATATATACATTATAAAACCCTGCACTTGTGTGCTTAAATGAGAGGTTGCATTTCCTATAAAAGAATCCCAAGCTCCACTGGGCCTATTTGATTATCAATTGCACTTTTGGGCCTCACCACCACTGTATCCATGACAAGGTACTTCATGATTGTCATTTGAATCTTGTGTGGTCCCCAGAGGACAATAACTTAGATATTGCCTCCTTCACTAGCTCCTTAGTCCTATTGATGGTAGCATGACAAGTCCCTTTCTAGACTACATGTTCATTCACACCTTGGTGTCCTTGAATGAGCAAGGTCATGCATATAGTAATATATAGAGGCCCCACACTTTGCAATGCAAATAGGCATGCTTTTACAGTAAAAACAAGATAATAATCCAATACCATGGGTTGAAATCCCCACTTAGGGTACTTTCTCTGATAATTTACGTAAAATTCAAGATATTAGTTAGTTGCATCATATTGTGTGAGTATTGAATTAAATATATACAAACACCACACCATAACATCTGTTTACTTGGCCATTGATTATGAAGCTCCCACATAGACTATTGGTGCATTCAAAAGCCCCTCGACAATATCTCTTCCTCACAACGCTTGAGAAATTCATAGTAGTCTTCACTGTTTTGGTCCAGCAATGGCCATCATACATTTATTCCATTCCATGCATGGGAGAAAGAGAAGAATCACTTGTGCATGGGAGATTAAAAGCAATGTTGCCATTATATATTTCGGGAACTTCATAGACTTTAGATACACGAACATGCAAACAACATTTTCTTCAAAATACCACCATGAGAGTAGGAGCCTCCCCCTTTGTTGAAGATCAATAGTGTTTTGCACTGTTACCCTGCCTCTCCCAAGTGCCAAAAACAATGAATTTTACTCATAATTCATTAGTTTTTGACCTTCCCTCTTCCAAAAGATTGGTGGCCACTCTTGTTTCCAAACAAGAGTAGAACCCTCAAACCATCAAGCTAAAGGAAAGCTCTCAAATTATCAATGTAAGTTGGAGATTCTTCTCTTTTATATTCTTTTTATGGTTTTTTATGATTTTTATCTTCTCTACATTGCAAATGATGTTATGCCTCATTGTGCAAAAGGCATTCCCCTCTCTTCTCTAGTAAATCCAACCATTCTTTATCCTAGGTGAATAATTAATGAATAAAATCAAGTTTTTCATAATGTTTCTCTTAAATAAGTAAAAAAATGTTACTTTAGAATGATTTAAATACTCTTGATACATTTCTAAATAATTTTAGTAGAGACTTAAAATTAAAAAATGGTCAGCCATACAAAGGAGGTGTTTTTAAAAATTTAGAAATAAGTATTATCTTTCATTATTCTAAAAGAGTAATCCTTATGATTTCTATATTCTAAAGTGTCATTTTCATGCATAGAAGATGCATTTAGATTATTTGTATGAAAGAAATTTAGTTTTATTATAAAAGTATTACTTTCATTATTATTGATTTTTATGCATAAAAGTATGCATAAAAGATTGCTTTTTTATTATAAAAGTGTTACTTTTATCATAATTGATTTTCATGCATAAAAGTATGCATAAAAGATTATTTTTTTAATTACAAAAGAGTTACTTTTATCATATTGATTTTTATGCATAAAAGAATATTATTTTTATTATAAAAGTGTTAGTTTTATCATTATTGATTTCTATGCATAAAGGTATGCATAAAAGAATATTTTTTTTATTTTAAAAGATATTTTTTTATATTAAAAGTGTGATTTTTATCATAAATAATTTTATGCACATAAATTAGATGCATAAAATAAATTCTTTTATATTAAAAGTGTGATTTTCATCATAAATGATTTTTATGCATAAACATATGCATAGAAGATATTTTTTAATATTAAAAGTGTGATTTTCATCATAAAAGATTTTTATGCATAAACATATGCATAGAAGATATTTTTTTATATTAAAAGTGTGATTTTTATCATAAAAGATTTTTATGCATAAACATATGCATAGAAGATATTTTTTAATATTAAAAGTGTGATTTTCATCATAAAAGATTTTTATGCATAAACATATGCATAGAAGATATTTTTTATATTAAAAGTGTGATTTTCATCATAAAGGTTAAGTACACACCCCAAAATGAGTAGATAAGAGGGTGAACATACGCACAGGGGAAAAAACCTCCTAGCGAGGGAAAAAGTTCCCCCGAAGGTCCTAAGTGTGTTCACACACATCAATACCATATAATGATATAGAAAGCCACTGTATAGTGATAATAAAGTTGGTTTACTCGTTGGTCAATCTGGGCATCGATGTAAGGCAAATTCTAGTTGTTGGGGACTCATCTGGTTCACCCTTTGTTGGTGGGCCGAGAGTTAGGATCTCCTTCAAGTGGGTTGGAATACTTCTTTAACTTAATAAGTTCTCAACCTCAAACAACCTCTTAGGAAGATTACCAAATTAGGAGTGAAAAATTCAAGAGTACCTTGGCTAGCCAAAGATGTATGAGTAAAGACTTGGCAGTTAGGCACCATTTGATCAAAAGTATTTAACTAGTATGCCAAGAAGAAGCCATAAGAAACATAGTCTTGCTGGATCCCCACTAAGAAGTTAGAAGCTCAAGGCTTCAATGATGGGAATACTTCTATTTGGGTCCCAAAAACCAAGCTATCAGCTCCATAATCTCTCAGAAGAAAGTCAAGCAATGGCCCCTAACCTCAATTTCTTTCCAACAACCAACACCTGGTAAACATATGCATAGAAGATATTTTTTTATATTAAAAGTGTGATTTTCATCATAAAAGATTTTTATACATAGAAGATATTTTTTTATATTAAAAGTGTGATTTTCATCATAAATGATTTTTATGCATAAATGGGTGCATAGAAGATATATTTTTTTATATTAAAAGTGTGATTTTCATCATAAATGGATTTTATGCATAAATTAGATGCATAAGAGAAATTCTTTTATTCTAAAAGTGTAATTCCTACTAAATTGGATTTATGCATGGAAAGATGCATAAAGAATTTATTTTAATCCAAAAGTGTCATTCTCATTTAAAATGAATTTATCCATAGGAAGATGCATAAAAGATTGATTTTTATTTCGAAAGTGTTATTCTCCTTAAAATGGAATTTATGCATAAATAGATGCGTAAAGAAATCTTATATCAAAAATAAGAATTCTCTTGTATTCTATAAATAGATATGAGGATGTGAAACGAATCAGATAGATGAAAATGAACGAGGAATAGATGGAGATGTATGAATGTGGAATGTGGATATGGATGTATGGATGTGGATGTATGAATGTGAACGCGGATATGAATGTATGATATAGATGTATGGATGTGAATGTGGATGTGGATGTATGGATGTGGATGTATGAATGTGAACGCAGATGTGAATGTGAATGTGGATGTGGATGTGGATGTATGAATGTGAATGCGGATGTGAATGTATGATATAGATGTATGGATGTAAATGTGGATGTGGATGTGGATGTATGGATGTAGATGCGGATGTGGATGTATGAATGAAGATGTGAAAATGGATGTATGAATGTGAATGTGGATGTGGATGTATGAATGTGAAATGTGGATATAGATGTATGAATGTGAATGTGGATGTGGATGTGTGAATGTGGAATGTGGATATGGATGTATGAATGTGGAATGTGGATATGGATATATGGGTGTGTGTGAAAATGGATGTATGGATGTAGATGTGAATGTGGATGTGTGTGTGGAATAATGAATGCAAATATGAATGTGAATGGATATGAAGTCGATATGAGCGAATGGATGAGATGAGATGTCATGTGAATCAGAATGTGAATGAATAATATAAGATCTGAACGAATGAGATATAATGAGAAATGGATGTGATGAGACGTAATGTAAATTAAGAAAGATAGGAATGGATGTTATGTGAAGTGAATGAATCTGATGTGATGGGATGGAAAATGATGTATCTGGTCAAGAATGGATACACATGAATTGGAATTGGATTAAGTAATATGGATTGATGTGGAACAATCTGGAAAGATGTGAGTTCATTATAGAAACTGTATTTGTGAATTGTTTGTAAATGACTGTTTTATGTCAAGAATGCTGGGGAAGCATTTTGACTATCTTGAGAATGTGGTCGTGAAGACCTACCTAATAAAGTTGCAAACAACTGCTGACGGAGAGTCAATGGAGGATGTCTCGCGTAGCAAGGTCGGCCGAGGTCTTGACCAGCCTTAGTCCGATTTAAATGGTGAGCTTCCGGTACGGTGGATGAGGGACCAAGGAAGCAGCCTATGAGTGAAGCGCTAGGTGACCTGCGAAGGATCCTAAAGGGCGCTAACTATACAGTGCTTGGGCTCTGGGTCGTCGAAGATACCCACACGTGCATCGTGGAAGATATTGGAACAAGAAGTAAGAGTTGTTTTCTGAATCCGAGCATGGATCTAGTTGATTGATCTTGCTGGTCCTCAACGGATGAGTCCATGGCTCTTTTATATGGATTTGTTGGTTGGTCTTGCTGATCTTCAACGGAGATTCCATCTTGATTTTTATAAGTGATTATATTGCCGGGTACTATGAGCTAGGAACTATTGAAAAGGCCCCTGAGTGGACAGGTGGTGAGCGTTCTGGTTACCAATGATGCCATAGATACTCCAATGAAGGAATGATTGGAAATAAGGACTCAACCAAAGATTTTGAGGATTGTGATCAGTGACACAATGGTTTCATTAAAGGATTGTTTTAAAGATAGCTGATGCTGAGAAAAAGGCAATTTCATATTGGGTGTGTAAGTGGTGTGACTAGTTTATGTTTGCATGAACATCCGGCTATAAACATCCGGCTAGGGGGCCTGGGAACTCTTTTCCCTAGTACCCGGGACAAAACATAACCAAATTCCTAATTGGATCCCATCACTACAGTGGTTGAGCGGTTGGCTAACCCATGGGACTGGATGGGGTTAGGCTGGACTGATGGATCCGTAAATCGAGACTCAAATTCTGTTTAGTTCGATAGATGAAGTAAATCCCGGACAAAAATTGTTCTATGGAAAAGAATCAACGGCTGTGCCTCTCAATGAGGAAAAAAGCATTGGTCTCTATGATCCAAGTACAGTGTTTTTCCCTGATCTGTTGACTATGGGACTTACGGGTTTGGTCAGATGAGCTCAGTTAGTTAAGGCTTTTAACTACGTTAGGGAAAAGTTATCCTGGTGGAATCGCCTGTGCCTTCCGGGCGGCAAGAGAAGTTTTTCCGAGTTCGGTTTGGAAGAATCGAGGAATTAGTCACCTGTCCGAATATCCGTGGGCGAGGCCCCGAGTGTGGGACCCTGCCCGCGCAAGATGTGCTACTTCCATTGCTAGCACCCCGAATCCATTGCGCGGTGGGGACAGGGATGTTACAATCATTCTCTACCAATACATTGATAGACCCAAGGGATTCAACAAATCCCTTGATCTTTAAAGCATACTCATTGATAGACATGCTTTTCTTTTCCACTATATGCAACTCTTGTTTTATAGTTGCAGCTTCCTTGCTTGTGTATTAGTTTGGAACATCTGCACTAGGTTTTGCCATGAAACTAGTGGAGTGTTACCATCCTATATGTGTCCTATCATTATATCCGTGAACACTGATCGAAAGACACAATACATGACTTTCCTTGTATCCTGATTCCAATCCTTGAATGCCTTTATATATGCTAGAGTGGCATTCTCTTTAGAAAACTTTGGAGGCTCCTCATTGTCTCCTTTGACATAGTCCCAAAATCCTTTACCTATCAAGAAATTGGTCATTCTAAACTTCTAGGCATGGAAGTTATCCTTGTCTAGCTTCTCACTGACAATCTAATTGATTTTTTGTCAGACATGTTTTCCTACAACAATGAGAAACTTGAAAATAGACACCTCCAAGCCTACGAAGAAAACTCCTCGATCGGAGATGTGTAGCTCCTCCCAAAGCTACTCCGAGGGGTGTTGTACCTAAACCAAGAAGGGAAAGAGATGATGTGCTCTTACCCATGTGCCGCTTCCTTTCTTGCTTGTCCTTGCCTCTTACTTGCCTCCTTAGCTCTCACATGAACCGGAGCTCTGATACCATAAAGAAAATGTGGGGGAGAGGGAGAACACACATACACAAGAGAGTGCAAGACACAATAGAGAGATGGATGGCTGAATTTGTTTCTATCTTCTTCTCTTCTCTACAATCATATAACTAAAGAATAAGAGTACATACATAAATGGAAAGTACTCTCCTACAACAACATACAATATGGTCGGTCTATAGTGTAAACCCAACTATATGAGTTGGCACTACAACTATGCCATAACTCTAGTACTCAAAAGTGACTATCACATAGCCTGTCATCCACTGGTGGCATATGAGCCATAATCTCACTAACCATGCTAGTGGCATAAGTGCAAAAGCTATCACCTATGCGGGTCATTAATGTCTATTGTAGAACTAATTAAGCTTGATATCTTAACAATTCTTAGACTTCTATGGGAAGAAGCATTATAGGCAAACTCTAAATGAATAAAACTCATCCACCATTTATAAGATTCTTGGCTACAATAAGCTTTGGGAATATCTTCAATGACTTGATTCACTCTTTAGTTCATTCACATCAGTCTCAAGATGGTAAGTTGTACTCATATCTAAGTGAGTTCCTATGGAGTCAAATAAAGCAATCCAAATTCTAGAACTAAATTTAGAGACTTTGTCATTAACTATTCTATTATGAGGAAGTAGTCCACGTAGTCAGGCTATCTCTTAAAGAAAATTTCTTGCCATATTCGTAGCTATGAATATCTTTTTGATTGGAATTAGATGTGTTACTTTGGTAAATCAATGAACTACTGCCATTATGGCCACATAGCCACTTTGAACTTTGGGGATTCCTCTGACAAAATTCATAGTAATACATTCCCATTTCATTGCGGTAGATCTAACGGTTACAGAGGTCCTATAGTTTGATTCTTTTCTGCTTTAATTCTCTGGAAAACCAAAAAATTCTTAACATAATTCAAAACATCCTTAAAGTTTTTCATACCTGGCCAAAAAAGGCAAGGAAGATCTAGTTGAAATAAAAGATACATGGTAGGAGTGTGGATGATTATGTACAGTATAACACACAAAAAGTAGGAGTGTGCATGATTATGTGTAGGAGATCAAAGCATGTGCACATAAATTGGTATCTATCAATGCACCAATGGATGATGATGATTCGGTTGCTATTACATTGAAAGGTTTGGGTAAGGAGTACAACTCATTAACACTTCTATCATTGTGAAGTGGTGATCCCCCCAAATTTTGAAGAGTTTTTTTCACTGCTTATTGTGGAAGAGTTAAAGCTTGGATTAGTTACATAATGAGAATGCAAGTTACAAGCATTCTATACACAAAGGGGGAGATTCTAATTTAGAGGACGTACAGGTAGATGTGGTTGGCAAGAAAAACATAAATTTTCAGCCCTCGTATGGTGCATAAGGAGGTAGAGAGTCATAATCCTGAGGTAAGGTGAGATTGAATTCTAGAGGAAAAGGTAGATGGCAACCTCAACAGCAATATGGAGAGGATGCAACTTGGGAAGATGAAGCTACACCCTTAAAGGATTACCCACAATTCATGACGAGATGAGGACATCTCGATTTCTATAAAGGGAGGAAGGGTGTAACATGCCCATCTTCATTAATAAAAAAATTATCCTTATAATAGATGAATTTATGAGTTTTTATGGTGTAAAAATCAATGATTTTATTAAACTAGTCATTTTCACTTAGAATCTTCAAATTCTGAGTCCAAATTTGGAATCTGCACATGATTTTATCCTAATATAGTATTTTAAAGCATCCAAAACGGACACCGGATCAAGCTTATACGCGCATTTTAGTTAGTTTTAGTTTAAAAAATGATGACCTTTGGAGTCTATGCACAATTTTACCCTAATATAGGATTTTAAAGCATCCAAAACAGACACCAGATCAAGCTTATATGCAAATTTTAGTTATTTTTTAGTTTTAAAAATGACGACCTTTAAACATTAATAAATGCACGACCGGGCTTCCGATTGACGAGTGGTCTACACCCCAATGACCAGGGGAACATGCCTGTGAGACCCCCGCCCCCTCTGTGGTGCCCCCCCTCCGAGGGCGCTGGCGGCAGAAGCGCGCGCCAGTCTCTTGCGCGGGCAGGGATCCACACTCCGGGCCTCGCCCCATGGATGTCCAGACAAGAGACTAGTCCGGCGGTTGGACCCGAAAAAACTTCCCTCGCCCGGAAGGCACGGTGATTCCTCCAGGGAAAATCTTCGAACGGGAGAATTAATCTAACAGCTCAAAGTCTTAACTATTCAAACTGATTTGACCGAACCTGAAGTCACATGGTTAGATCAAAGAAGAGACTTGCACTTGCTCCATAGAATCACTGCTTTTTTCCTCCTTTAACGAGGCACAGCCAACCCGCTGATTCCCTCCCACAGAACAAGGGTCTTCTCAGGACTTAATCTAACTAATGTAATTAATCGTAACTGCCTGGGTACCAAGGAATAGAGTTCCTAGGCCCCCTAGCCAGCGTTTCATGCAAAAATTAAGGTAGGCATACTACATACACACCCAACATGAAATTGCCATTATAGTAGAATCGGCTGTCTTTAAAACAATCCTTCAATGAAAATCATAATGTTACTGATCATCATCCTCCAAAATTATGAGTCCATTGTACTACAAAATATGTCATCTGGACTCTCTGCAAACTGGCTAACCAAATGAGATCTAATATCAAAATTTGATTCACAAAAGTCATTCTTTTTAGTCCATCCAAATCTTCCTTGATGCACGCATGGGTGTCCTAGCAACTGCAAGCCCGTGCATAACCTGGTCAGAACCCTCTAGGATCCTACTTAGGTGTCCTAGCACTTCACTCAGGGACCGCTTCGTCGATCCTTGCCCATCGTACTATCGGAAGCGCACCATTTTAATCGTACCGAGGCTGGTCAAGACCTCCGCAGGCTTTGCCGCGAGTGACGTCCCTCTCGAGACGACTCCCCGCGCTAGCTGTTGCAATGAGCCTCTTCTTGGATTAAACACATACCTAATGCTTCCTCTAGCATTCTGGCGTAAAACAGTCCTTTAAAAGAAAACAGAGTTTATATGCAAGTAAAAATCCAAGTTTAAGATTAGTTCCACAAAACCCTCTTTACTTAATCCCCAATTTCATAATGAGAATCCTTGACTGACTGTCCAACTAGATTCTTGGTGATTTCGGTCAAGGAAAAACTAGTTAATTCAATGGTAGTCTACTCTTTGGATTAATAACTGGAATCCGTCCCATCACGAGAGAGATGGACAAGTAGTTTGCTGACTGTCCCTCTCATAGTCATGGTCTAACCAAAATCAGTCGGTTTAGTTCTAGCTTTGATTCTAAGGATTTTCTTCAGATAAGCATCTACCAAACTTCTAACTGTAAGGAAATTCCAACTTTGTGAATTTCTTCCTTCTTAACTATAATAGATTAAGAATTGGTTTTATATGAGAGTATCAAATTTTAATGAAAATACTCTTCTTCCATTTAATCTAATTTTGAGTGAATACCAATTTAGTGATTTAACCACATAAAATATCTAAAGATATTCTTTCTACCACTTAATTTATCAACCCTAATTCTCTAGGTGAAAATTCCTCTTTTGTCACCAAAAATTAATTCAATTCTTTCTCTACTTAAATAACATAAAAATTCTTCTTTTAACTAAATACCAATATCCATTTTTTTGAATAAGCTTAAAATTATCTTTTTCTCATTTAATGATTGGATTCGAATTGTCATGGGAATTCCTCTTTTATCATAAAATAAATTTATCTAAAATTTCTTTTTAAATTAAATAAAAATATCCATTTATTCAAATATGCCAAGAATTTCACTTTTACCATTTAAATGATTGAATTCCAAATGTCATGGGAATTCCTCTTTTATCATTTAAATTTTATCATGCATAAAAATAAATTTAACTAAAATTTCTCTTAAATTTTTAAAAAAAGTATCCATTAATTTAAATATGATAAGAATTTCACTTTTACCATTTAAATGATTGAATTCCAAATATGATGGGAATTCCTCTTTCATCATTTAAATTTATTCATGCATAATTTATCTAAAATTTCTCTTTAATTTTAAATTAAATTATTCATTATTTTAATATACCAAATTTTCTCTTTCTCCATTGAAATACATGGATCTCCATTATCATGGGAATTCCTCTTTTTGCATAAAAATGAAATTACTAAAAATTTATCTTTTTTTCTAATTAATTATTTAAATAAAAACACTAAAAATTAGTTTGAATTAGAAAAGAGAAGTATCTCTAACTTACAAGGAGAATTTGAGAGCTTTCCTTTGGCTTGATGGTTTGAGGGATCTACTCTTGTTTGAAACAAGAGTGGCCACCAATCTTTAGAAGAGGGAAGGTCAAAAACTAATGAATTATGAGTAAATTCACATTTTTTGGCTCTTGGGAGAAGTAGGGTAACATTGCAAAAACACTATTGAGCTTCAACAAAAGGGGAAGGCTTCTATTTATAGGAAAAAGTGAGCTTCTAACCAAGCCAACTGATTCTAGAATTTTCTAGATCAGTTTGGTCAATTTTTGACCATTTTTGGGTTAGTTTAGTCCACTTTTGCACTTCAAGACCCAAAGAAGAGTTGGTTGACCATCCTGGTATAATTGCCCGCTTGGTGTACTCTCACGACAAACAGTATTCCACGTGCCCGCTTGGTGTACTCTCACAAATAGTATTCCAGGTAACCACAATATAATTGCCCACTTGGTGTACTCCCACAAATAGGATTCCAAGTAACCACAATATAATCGTAAAACTCCACCACATTTTCAATGGTTTGATTTATATATATAAACTCATGCATGCATATAGCTTGTCATGTTCCAGGATGAGTACTTTTTGGCAGCAAACAATAAGAGAAGTTGAGATATTGAAAGATGAGCTCCCTCAAAACAAATTCGAGGAACAGTGGAGGGCTGCATATTATAAGCTTGATCCAAAGTTGAGGAAAGCTACCTAGAGATATGCGGTGATCGCTAGTCCTGATGAATAAGGAGAAGAGTTCTTCAAGTATAATGTATTATAAAGCTTTGTAGCTTTTAGTCCCATAAATACACCCTAAATTTTAATTTCTTTCTTTTTTTATGAAGATTATCTATCTCAAGTGAGCTAGGATGAGAAGCCTTCTTGCTTGAATGAGGAGAGGTTGTACAGCTTAGCTTCTTCGACCTTGCCACCTTTTGAGAAGACAAATGTGTTATGCGCAATGATTTCAGGAGACACAAACAAGCTTGTGTCTTTCAGAGTACTTAAGTGAAAGTTATTATTATTGAATGTGAGGTCAATATGAATAATTCATAATTGTTATTGAATTGCATTTAATGACTGACATCTAGAACAATGCAATTCCGTGTGGCTACGGAGGGAGGTGATGTGGCATCAAATAGTGAAGTACGGATGTCTTTTAGTCAGACATATAGAAGACACGTACATAGTAGTCATGCCAACCACCTTTTCTATGGAGACCTTCGAGTTGAAATGCCAATATAGAGAGAATTTTTTTAAGGAGTGCATAATGAAGATTAGACCAAACCAGAGCGGTGACTCACATCCGGATGTTAAGCTTGTAGAGCGACAAGATGTGTTTAGAGGTGCAATGCCTAGTAGCTTAACTCAGTTCGCATTAAATTGATTATGTTATGGTTAGATGAATAATGCTCTTAAACTATTCTTTCATAGATGGATACAAAGCTACATTGCAACAAGTACACTCGCCCCACCACTACCAATTTTAAAGGAACGGTATGACACTGAGCATGCAAACACCATGTACTCACAAGCACAAAGGTGATATGTGGGGTCGTCTATAATATATAAAAGTTGTCCACTCTTCGTTGACTTCTATAAAGATCAATTTTCGAAAGAGGAGGAGAAGTTATATGCTTATGCATTGAGGATAAGAAAAGGATGAAACTGGTAAAAAGTTTAATGTAGTTTGCTTATAGAAGTGTTCTTCATAAACAAGGCTTGTCGACCACTAATACAGCATGGCATTGATGTTTAGGGAGCAAGTCTTTGATAAGGGAAAAGATAAGGAAATACCTATATTCAAACTGAAGTGTAAGTCTTCTCTGAATTTTGTCTCAACAGGTCATCGTTGCCTGAGAGGTGCTGCACGAGAGGCTAGGTCTTCTTGAGGCTCCTTAAAAATAGGGTCTCGAGGTGGCATACCCTCCCCCATTCCATACTTAATCTCTCTAGTATTACCTCATGTAGCCAAATCCTCTTCATGTCTCAATTCATTGAAGAAGAACCTTCTTCATGCATTGTCGTATCGAAAGCATGTCTCTCAACTAGCTCCATGCAGATATCTAAGCTGATCTTCTCTTTTTCAAGCCTTCTAAGTTGGGCTTTTGCTTCTCTCATTCTTTCCTCGATCTATAGTTCTCTAGAAGTGGGGAAGTAAACGGCCCCCATTCTTTAGGATCCCTTCATATTTTCACAGTATGCTGTTAAGGAGGGTTGAGGATTGCTCACCCGTAATGGTTCCTCCCTTAGTTGTTGCCTTGTACTTCCAAGTCTTTCTGTGCTCTCGATGGTTATCCCTTAGTAGCCTATAGATCTTCCCTTTGAGGCATACATCATCTCATAATAAGATGCACATGGCTCACCCGTTCATGATATCAACTAAATCCTCCCATGCAACCTCAAGGGGGAAATGGAAAAACACCCCACCAATCCTCGCACCACCTAAGTATGTGCATGAAACACATGGCATGGGACTGTTCGCATAGTGGTGGCGGCCGGCAAGATGATGTTGAGAACATGTACTATAGGATGTGCCATGATCCAAAAAGATACACATGGAGTAAATCAAGGCACGAATATACATAAAAAGCTAGGGGAAAAAATAATCCTTGCTTTGCTTTGGTTTTTTTTTCCTACTTTTTTGCTTTCTCTTTTTCTTTTTCTTTTTTTCTTTTTTAGATATTTTTATGGAAAATAAATTAAAACAAAAGAGGGAGGGAGGATAGTGAGACGGAGGAGAATATAAACAATTTGTAAAAGTATTAGCAGGGAGAGAGAAAGAGGGAGATGGGGAAAAAAAGAGAAATATTAGTTTGAAAAAGTTGGGGAGGGGAAGGAAGGTTAGTTGGAAAATAGAAAGGGTCTAAATAAATGATGCCCATTTGATATCTCTATCTGAGATTAGGGGATGAGAGAGCAAGTGCTTAATACTCTTCTACCCTTATGTATGATTTGTCTTAATTATAAATCATGATCCCATCAAATAGTGCTTCCAAAACTTTAAAGCATACACTAGAACAATTAACTCTTTATCATTTATACTATGATTGTTCTCTATTGTCTATAGCTTGTGACTCTCATCATCTGAGGGTGCTTGTCCTAGATAAGAATTGTCCCAATGCCATGACCACTAGCATCGGTTATAACTAGAAAGAAGGGTCTATTAAAGTTAGGTAGTTATAACACAAGTGCATTTGTGGGAGCTTCTTTCAAAGCTTAAAAAGATTTCTCTTGTCACTCAGACCAATGAAAGGTTTTAGTTTTTGTCAGGATTTTGACAAGTGGATATCCAAAGGGCACAACCAAGAACTCACACAATGACTGGTCTGTGTCCTTTGAAAGCAATCTTGTACACATCTTCCTCAGCCATTCTTACTTGACGATACCCAGATTTAAGGGTCAATTTTACTAAATACCCTAGATCCCCTCAATTTGTCTAATAAATCATCGACTCTAGGGATAAGATATTTATTTTTCACCATAATTTTGTTTAATGCATGATAGTCAATGCACATACAATATGTACCATTCTTCTTTTTCACCAAAAGCACAGGTGGCCCGTATGGTGAACTACTAGGTTGTATATATCAAGAAGAAGTGGAGTTTGCAGAGTCTTCATCAGCTTTCAACGTTGCAAGCCTCTTTCGACACTCTTTGATGTAGTGCCCTGGCTTGTGACAATACTAACACTTTCCTTTCTTCTTCTTGGTGTCACCCTATGACAAGTCCACATTCCCTTTATCCCTAGAGAAGTAGGCTTGGTCTCCTTTGCTTGCACCACCCTTGGATCTGTTCTTCCTTGTTTGCTCCTCATGGAGAAGTAATCCAACTAGCTCCTCAAAGGATGTAGGATTACCTCCTGCTCTCATAGAGAGATTCAGAGAAGTATAGAAACTCTAATAGGACTCAAGTAAGCAGTTAAGAATGGTGGTTATCAACTACCTCATCTATATTGAGCAACTGTTTTTTAAGGTATGTTACATTGGTAAGATGATTTGAAATGGAATCACCTCGTTCATGGTCAAGTTATCCAGCTCCTGCATCAGGTACATGACTCGTGCTTCATTATGGGACTGGAACATGGTCTCGAGGACTACCCAAGCAGCCCTTGCATAGTTGTAGGATTAGATGTGAGGTACAATTAAGTGCTTGACCTGAAGAGCAATCACGGCCATTGGTTAAGCATCATGGGCATCCCACTGTCTTTGATTTTCAATGGGTCCAAGAGGTGGTGCTACAATGCCTGACTCAACTTGTGCCACATTTTTAGTCGTCCTTGATGCTGAGGAGGTGCCAAGAGTTGGTGCTGCAGGACAAGGCTCTTTCCCCACCATGACAATCTCTCATATCCCCTTGGAAATTAATACTCTTCACATGAAGATCCATAATGAGTAGTTGGGACCGTCACGTCGATCTTCAATTTTCATAATGGCACTAGACCCACAAAGTTTAGTGGAAGGAGCTCTTTGCGACATCCTCATAGTAGTACAAAATATCCTAAAGCTCGAGAGAAATTAAGAATAGGAAAGCTCCCCCTTGATGTGAGCTCTTGGAAAAATATGAAAAAAAGAGAGTTATGGGAATGTGCACACAAGGCCCTGGGATATGACGGGATTGAAGGTGCGATCACCGAAGTATACCAAAAATAGGGTGTATACTTAAATGAGCTAACACAAAACTCCAGGAGTATTGGACATGAACATGAGTGCCATGGATGCTTCCACTTTACAAAACTTCCCCTTATGAACAAGAATCCCCAAATATGTAGCACAAAGGCCTTGACTTTGACAAAAAGTGTGTGAAAAGAAAGCCCTAAAATGTGTGTACCTCTGTGGAAAGGATGCTAATGTGAGTTAGAGCTACTTCTTCCCGCTTTCACCCAAGGGACAACAAAGCTGAGAAATGAACTGACCTGGATGAGAAGTCGTGGGTGAGGTATCGCATATAGTGGGCTAAGCTAGTCTCAGAGCTAGTTGAGGCGGGGTGAAGCAACATGGGTTGGAGTGTCAAGAAGAGTGGCGGGATGCCGGTTGAGGTGGTGCGGGTGCTACAGTCATGCCGACTGGCTGGCTGGCGGGTGCGGGCTGACCACCAGTGCGACAGTTGCATGCACAGTAGCGCCGCTCGACTAACTAGCAACGACGGCGGGCATTGGTGGACCGCGGCAACGTCGGGCCCTCGGTGGCGGCGGGTGATGGGTACAGCTCTAAGATGGCAAGATGGTGGGCTACATATTCTAAAGCATATGCCAAATATGATGCCACCACATATGCCAAATATGATGCCACCATATATGCCTTTTAAGAGGCTATTCCCACACAAGAGACTTATACATATTAGCGGTTGTTCACACACATTGGAACCACTTTATTTAAGGCCTACATTTAGTGCTAGTTTACTCAAACCACCTAGCACTTTTGTTTATTCTTGCATTAATCACACTTCACCAAATGAGGTTTGTGAGGCTCATTGTAAGTCTTTGTAGATGTATCTACGTTATTCCCCTTTGTAGATGTATTTGACTTATTGATGTTTACCTAATGGCTCCTTGGTGCTACCATTACCAAATTTGGGTCTTTCAAATGGTTTAGGGAAGGGTCGGATTCTAGGGTTTCTTGATGTAGATGGAACTAATGCTTTAAACTCCTTGGCAATACAACTTTTCTTCTCCTAATTGATAGCTAAAGATATGGAAGAGCTAAGGGAATGAGAGCAAAACATATTCACTTCTGGCTTAATGTGGTTCAAGCTTGCTACAAACTTTCTTCTTTGCTCTTTTTCCCACACTTTCTCCGAATCTTGAAGCTACAACAAGGTTTGCTAAAATCTATCTACATAAGTATATATATATCTCCTTCACTTGCTGCTTAAAGATATCCCACTATTTCTTGGCTTTGCTTTTATAAGATGGTTGTAGAAAATCTATCTTGATTAATCTCTAAAAAGCTCTCTAAGACTTAAGTTTACGCCTACTCTGTCTAGTGACATTCCACCAAAGGGCTGCATTAACTTTATTCTTCTCCAAGAATTTCTCCCCATAAAATTAAAATTGTAACCTTGCTTATGATTGCCAAAAAGGACAAAAATACACAAAGACATAGAAAAACCTCACAAAATCATAAAATAACGCAATCATTCATAGAGTTTCCCCACCTTGTTTAGGTATTTTTGCTTATCACTAACTTTTTTACTCCCCACAACAAAGTCTTCCACATGATCACGAGGACATGATCAACATTAGGAAGGAGGGAATTTTTACCCATTTCCAAGGTTGGCATACAATGCATTATGCCACTAATATTCTAGACTAAAGAGAAAACATGAGCATGCCAAAAGGTTGTATGACCAAGAGATCGCGCTATGAAATAATGGTGTCTAGATCTACAACTTGAATGGGCATCCATAATAGTTTTATGCGATACTTATGGGTGATTCCCACTCCAAGAGCATGTGGCAACACTCTAGGATAAATTCCCAAATGATGTGTATGTCTATGTTATGAGATTAAGCATTATATAAGCAATTACAAGCCATGGTGTGCTTGGTTGGCCACACTTTCAGTGTGTGTGAATTTACAGAAGGACTTATATAAGTTAACTTTTCTAATAATGTAATTAAGCTCTCTCCCATTATTGTGTGATTGAGTCTTGCTCTTACTTCTCTACTCTATCATTATGCTTGTGTAACTACAATAGATCGAGAGTGGGGTGTATGTAGAGATTTGTAATCACGTCAAAGATTTTTCTGTCTTCCTGAAAAGTAGAATTAATTTAATATTTTTATAAAAAAATCACTTAAAAATATTACAGCTTATTTTCACATAAGGGAAAAGAGTACCAAATTAACATCAAGTTTGAAACTTAAATGCCTCATAGACTAAAGCAATAAACTCTTTTCCCTTATTTTCACATAAGGGAAAAGAGTACCAAATTAACATCAAGTTTGAAACTTAAATGCCTCATAGACTAAAGCAATAAACTCTTCTACTAAGTTTGGAAGAGACCTAAGCATGCTTGTAAGCTACATGATAGTAATGGTCACCAAAAACTTTGGTAAGAAGGTCATGTCTATAGCCCCCAATCACCTTCATAGAAAATTATTTTTAAAATCAATTCAATGCTACAAAGTGATTGCTCCAAAATGCCTGGTAAAGTGTACTGAGTTTGCACTTTACCACCATGTTCTCACTTGATACACTATCAACCCCATACTACAATATATATTTCATCTCCACTCTAGATTCTTTCACATGGTTCTCAACATAACTTTATTCAATGCTTTCTCTCCCTTAGGTGTAAAGTTGGTACAAGTGCTTACTATTCACATCACTAAGATTTGTTGTGGTGCATCTACTTCTAACATTTCATGGCAATATCAAGTAAAGTTTGCACCATAACTACTCCCACTCTTCAACGTTTTGGACCCTTCCTTGACTGAAGGCTTACAAAAGTCACTTTGAGTGTGCATGATGGAAATTAGAAATATAATTTGGAATTTCATGTCAATATCATGTAAAGTTTGCACCACAACTACTCCCACTCTTTAACTTTTTGGACCCTTCCTTAATTGAAGGCTTACAAGAGCCACTTTGGGTGTGCATGATGGAAATTAGAAATATGATTCCCTTGTGCAACACAAATAACAACGAATGTTGTGTAGATGTATCTTGCTCTAATTTTAACTAGAAGCCCTTGATGTATTATGAGCCACTTAAATCTCCTTACTTTTGGTGCATATTCAAGATTACTAAGGACAAGACATAAGTGCTATTGAAACTCCCCATTTGGCAATAAATCTTTTTGTAAGCCACAAAGGAAACACATATTTTTTAGTATTGGGAGAGTTAGACAATTGCATTGGGGTTGTCGTCTTGCATCCACAAATCCTCATTGGAGATTAAAGGCAAGCATCCCGTCCTTCAACCCAAGCATGAAGTTTACCAAGGACATGCCAAAGATGACATGCATATCAAAACTTCCTACAAAATTAGTATAGGCTCTTGTGTCTCGATACAATAAACCACTCTATTCATGCATGCCTCTCTTATCTGAACTCCTTCCCTGTTTTATATCAAATTGGTTATTCTAAATGCAAGCTAAGAACCATATAGTGTCTTGATTCAGGGAGTAGCCTAGAGCTTAAATCCATTTTTCCATCCATTCCAAGCTATTGGGATTTCCCTATGAAATGGATAAAAGAGGGAAGGTCTAAAGTGTACAAGTAAATAGTTACTAAAAAACCTATTAGGGTGATAATGAGAAAAATAATGTGCAATTTTCTTCATGCCCACTTGGAATTTGTATATGAATAGTCCTTATAATCAAAGTATCATGTGAATTTTACCAAAACTAATGCTAAGTCTCTCCCATTTAAAGACTTCAAATACCACTAATATCTTTCATGTTAAATATCACTCTCATCAACATCAATATATAAGATCTATGGAATTCTTTTAAAAAGGAGGCAAGAAAAAGGATCCTAAAGAATTGAGAGAAGGAAACAAGGGGTACGAGAGAAATATAACATAGGTTACAAATTATTAAATATGGTACTACTGACCATGCATGACTTATATTGTCAAAACTATAATTATTTTCTTAATTTTCATGAGAAGTTCTATTCATTCCCTTGAAAAAAGGTGTGAGTACACCATGATCCTTACTATAGAATACATTAAATGAATTTATTACATGTAATGCATTGAAGGCATACTTCACAATTAAGGGTTTTATTCTCCTTGTACACCAAAGAGCATCATTCAACACCATCCCTATAAAAAATAATATCAAAGCCTTGTAAAAGATATTCTTTTCAACTCTCCCATCTACTTAAATTTATAGGTCCTTAAGTTAATTTGTTTTATCGATTCATCAAGATTATATAATTATTTTAATAGCTATTAACATCTTCATAGTAGATGCAAAACGTTTAAATTGACTAACATTTATATATTAGCTCAAGTAGGTCTTTGTATTTGATCAAAACATCTAGAGAGAAGTATAAGAGTAATCACTCTTTCTATATAGATTTAGATGCCAGCTAATCACTCTTTCTATATAGATTTAGATGCCAGCTAAATTGACTAACATTTAGATGTTAGCTCAAGTAGGTCTTTGTATTTGATCACAACATCTAGAGAGGAGTAAAGAGTGATCACTCTTTCTATATATATATTTATAATACATTAGAGATATTGTTTTTTGCTAGTAAATAATGTCATTGAGACCTTTTTTATTTTGATATAAATGGTTTGAGTTCATTTGCTCTATCAACAACTATTTTTCACATCGTTTGGCTCATTTAGACTTGATCTTTGGAGTGGAAGAATAATGAACCTATTAAGAAGAATTTCTTATACATTATATTTTGAATGTTCTTTAACCATCTTAGCAACTTGATGCTACCTTCTATGGCACCCTATCAAATCAAAGAGATTAGACTTTTGGGGATTTCATATTCATCATGTTTGGCTTTACTACACCCACTTAAATTGGAGATTTCATAGAAGATGATCATGAATTATGGCAAAAAAATTTCTTTAAAAAGAATAAAAATGTTTTGCCAAATGTTCACCAAACGTATGTTTATTGATTTCATCCTTTAGTAAAAAATGCATCATAGTCAAATTAAAACAGTGCAATTAAATGAGTTAATAAAAATTCGCATCATAGTCAAATTAAAAGAGTACACTTGAATGAGTTAAAGAAAATAATTGAGTGTGCTAATACATCTTTTCCAAAGAGAAAACCATAATGTTAGATTTCTATGTAAATGTTCTAAAGTGTTTAATTTTTCCAAAGAGAAAAAACCATGATGTTAGAATTTTATGTTAATGTTCTAAAGTGCTTATTTTACATGCTAGCATGTGAGGTAGTATGGGGATCTACCTTCATTTTATAATAAAAAAGCTACTTTAAGTGAGTGCATCTTTTTAATTGAATAAATAGAGTAGGGTGTAGTATGGGGATCTTATATAATAAAAAGCTACTTTAATTGAGTGTAAATTTTTATTTAAATAAATAGAATAGGTCAATGCTCTTTCTAAAGGACCTAAGTACTTAAAGGCAAACACGCACAAAGAAATAACCCTTGGCTTCACAAACCTTGACTTTTATTGTTCCTTGTGTTACTTCCAATAACCCTCTCTTTTAATAATCTTATTGATGTTTTTTATGCTTCTATTTTTATTCCATGGACTATGTTCTTGTAATTCTTGAGCTTTAAACAACAAATTTGTGGACATGCAAATTGTTTAATATACTTTATTCCGATTGCTTCAAGTTTTGATTTCACTACTCTTTATATCCAAGTCAAATCTAAAAAGTCAAGTATCCTAAAAAGCTTAAAATCTATATCTTTGCATATTAAGTAAAATTCTTAAAAGATAGATGCAAAGCTAGTGTAAGGGTTGAAAACATCTTTACAAATTACTTTGTTGTCTTAAAATAAGAACTCAAATTTGACTTTACACATTGAAAATTCTTATGGCGTAGCCTATTTTCCTAATATTGCATTAGCAAACGTGGTTTTTATACCAATTGATTGTTTATCTTTTAAAGAAACTTCTCTATCCACATATAACCACAAATCAATAGTGTACATGCTTGTTTTCAATTTAGTTTTTTCACTATTAGCTATAGATTCAAGTTATAAATACATGTTTGTGTCATAGAAAAATCATGTCTAGAAGTCGGGTTAAGTGAGATCAACAAGGCATTGATGTTGTGATTGAAGTAGAAGATGGTCTTGCATGTTTTTAAATCAAAGGACATTTTCTGTTAAGCATTCATATGTCTTTGAGCAAGCACATATGCTTAGTTCTTGATTACTTAATGTAGATTTTGATCTTTTTACCTTACTTTTTTTTTTTTCAAATAGACATTATGTTGAATGTTGACCATTATGCAAACTTACATGGCTTTGCAGTGTAGGAGAGAAAAATGAGAATATGGATGACAAAAGGCTCACCATCACATACAAGGAAGAACCTCATAGAGTACATTCTTGTAAGTTTTCATTTATTGAATGCTAAGCTTATTCTTTGTTGTTGTCATTAGCCTAAACACTCTATCACTCATCATAATTCACTTCCACGTGTCCATTGATATATGAGTTAGAGTTATATTACTCTTAGTTGCACATTGAAAAGTAATTGAGTACTTTTATGACCATACAATCTTGAAGATAGAAAATAGTTAAAGAAATGATAGCATTAATATGCAGGGTCACTAGTTACATGCTCAATATTGATTTAAGAAAAGTGTCCTTTTACTTTTGCATTTCATCTTTACGAAGGAGAGAACGATATTTGGGAAAGACAATGGCAAGGGCATGACACAATTGGTGGATATAATCCCTAGTTGGAGGAAAGATTTTTAGCATTAGTAACGATGGCTTTACACTTGGCAAGTCTCTCTTAACTTTGGTACCAAGTGTTACATTCTTACTTCTTGTTGTAGTTTAGATCTACCTTGAAAGTTAGAAGTTGGAGAGTCAACATGTGGCCACAACACTTAAGAGTTCCATGTGTAAGGTTTTGGAGAGAATTGGCATTATGGTGCCGCTTCAAGTTGAGCGTGCAAATGTGACACTTGTAAAATTAAGTGGCAAGAAGAGGTTTACCCACCTTAAGGATAATGATTCTTAGGTGTGTAATACCCTTAACATTACTTGTACAAATGCATTGTGGAGTAATGACATTTGGCTAACAGACATGGAGAAGAAAGGGAAGATTTCCATGCGAGATCCTCAATTTGAGCACACATGTTTTACATACTTGAGGGATGTATTTTTTGTGTTGAGCTCTGCATTTTGCCACATCATGCTCGCATAAAAGCTTTTCTTTGTTGTAGGGTTAAGGTTTGAAATTCCTCACTTATGATAATATGTAAACACCCTATGACTTGATATACACCTATGATTTGTTGGATCCTATGACTTGCTAAAGTATGGGTGTTTATAGACTTGAAGTGCCCACGATGTCATGAATGCACCTCTACCAGCCACATTGGGGCAATCTTGCCCGTTCAAGATGCATTTCCACCCATTAATTAATCCCAACTTTATACAGTAGAACCTATTCCCCCAAACCAGATGAACTATTTTGTCTTCTGGGAAGATTCACTCTATAAAGCAGAACATGGACAATGTTAGGGAAAAAAAAGAGCATCACAATGTATATTTACTAATTGAAATTAGCAAATATCAGCTAGGGCTTTTTGTAGCCTTTATTTTCATTGATTTAAGGAGTTGTCCTTTTTTTTATTGGTTAAAAAAAGGGTTTCTATTGAGCAATTGTACATGGGGTTATAGCCTATCATCATTCAAATATTCATCGATTTTGTTTTAGAGAATCTATTTGAGAAGCTCCACATGGAAATTTTTTTTGCTCTCCTCTGTGTTTTGATTTATTTGAAACTCTTTCAAGGACCCAGTTTTGCTGTGATTGTTGGACGATCTTGGAGACAGAGCAGGCTATGATATTCGCATGATGCGAAGATCTTCGTGTACTTAGCATATTCGGGGCAGCCTGCATCCTAGCCATCGTCAAATGGCAGAACAGCTCAACGGTAGGCCTTCAAAACCCTAAATCAGCTATAAAGAGACTAGTTTATCCATGCCGCGGAGATTTTCAAAGGTAAATATTCATATTCTGATGGAAATCCATGTTTTGTTGGTCTCTGGATCTCTCATTGCATGTGCTTTTCTGAATCTTTGATGCTTAATTTCTCCAGTCAGCTGGGTCCGCCATGACCATGGGTTTTGATTTACCATTGCATGCTGCCATGCATGAGATAATTGTATGAGCCATTGTGAAAGAAGCCTAGGGTTTTGATTTGCCATATGATGATGCGGTGGATGAGATATTGGTTATGAGCCAACCAATCTGATCAATCTGCTCAAAATTGTGGGTTTGATATGCCATGTATGAGATAATGCTATGGAAGCGCCTAGGGTTTTGATTTGCCATGTGATGCTGCCATGGAGGAGATACTACTACGAGGCAACCAATCTACCAAGAAACCTAGGGCTTTGATTTCCATGGGATGCTGCCACGCAATTTACTGAAAATCTAGGGTTTTTTTTCTATGGGATGGTGCTATGGATGAGTTAATGTTCCGAAGTGAAAACCCAGGATTTAGATTCGCTAGATGATACCGACATGGATGAGTTAATGCTTTGAGCCAACCAGTCTGGTGGAAATCCAGGGTTTTGATACTCCATATGATGCTGCCAATGTGAAAACTTAGGGCTTGATTTTTTCCTTATGATGATCACACAATTAGTCTATTATGTCCCAACTATTGTAGCGGAAAGAGTGAACTTCTAATGTCTGTAGCTGATGTGATATTCACAGGTGATGTTTTGGGTTGGAAACATTGGATGCCACACCCCTTTGTATTTATGTATGTTTGCATGTGCATGAAAATATTTTGCATACAATATCCATCTGCATTAATTGCATCCATTTAATTCAACTCATAGACTTGTTGCTTGTACTTCACGGTGCATTAGGATATCTTAGCAAGTAATGTGATCTGAGGCACGGACCGCCTTTGATACTGATCATGGAGAGGAAGATGCCATCGGAAAAAACTACTTTTTAGACATATTATGCCATTGAAGAGTCATGGATTGTAAGGATCTCATTGACATCTTGGTGGGACGATGTTTTGCAGATGATGAGCGGTTTGATGCTTCACAATATGCTTTTTTTGGTGGAGAAGTAAACCAAGAGGTTGAGCTTGGTGGTCTCGGTGAAGAGGATGATATTTTACTAGGTGGTGCTTTTGAGGAGGAGGATGAAAGGCTTGTGGCCTTCAGTGAGAAGGAAGAGGTAGCTAGTCCGTCATGCTATACCCTTAGCCTTGTGGTTCAATTTGATTAGTTGATTGCTTTCTTAGCCTTCTGGTTCAATATGGTAATGTCATTGTGTCTATACAGGTTGAGGCTCTGGATGTGGTATCACAGTCAGATGATGCTTCAGTGGACATTTCCGAAGTCAGCAAGTCCTATATGGTAAACTTGTGTTTTTACTGTGTTGAGATAGTTGAAGTGACACAAGAAGGCGAACACGTTCGTTCCATGGGACTTGTCTGTATAAACACTCTCAATCATTTGCTTTGAGTTTTGATTACCTGCAGTTTGAGTTTGTGCACATGATAGTTATGGAAAGCGGCCGAAATGCAGGGCCTCCAAGCCGAAACATCTAATCCAGGGGAACCCTGGGGTGAAATGCGTTTCAGCTGTTTTAATTGTGTCGCAATCTTTAGAAATGGTGTGTTTCGACCGTCACCCCTCTGCCATTTTGTCTGTCCCCTGATGACACCTGACTTTTTACATCTGCACCCTCCATTTCAAGCCATGTATTGGTCAAATGGCTTATATATTTCACCCACCTGCCCTTTTTTTTTTCTCCTCTCCTTTCCTCCTCCTTTTATTTCTCTCATATCCCTTCCTACCCCCCTCTCTCTCGCCTCTTCTCCTTTCTTCTCCCCAACTCCTATCTCACAATTTCCCTCATTCTGGCCCCCTGAAAAATTTCATCTCCATTTTCATTTCACATAATTATAGTGCACACAATTTGATTCCATTACAAATAATTCATAAAAGCAATTTTTGCAAAAATGCCCCCACAAAGACAAGAATAGATATTTTTTATCCTTGTGATTGAGAGGTTTGATGCCAGAGTACAAATTTAGCTAGAGGTTGATCTAGCAACATCTACTCTTGTTTGAAAGAAGTTCTATGTGCTAAAGCCTTTCATGTGAATGCGAAGTCGTCAGAGGCTAAAATAGAGCTAATCGATCAGCAAAGATGTTCAATTTATATGGAGAACTTTATATCAACAGGCTTTTTATTAAATTAGTGTACAAGAAGGAAAAAATGATTTTCTGAATGTATCAGACTTTGAGAGAGGTCTCCTCTAGGTAACGTGGAGGGGAAGTGCCTAACAAGGATGAAGGCCTTTGAGACAAGCACAATGCTCAAGCAAGCTTTGTGGAGTTGCAATGGCACCCTTTTATGAGCATGCGTGAATTTTGAAGCAACTTTTTGCAACAAAGAATATGGTGTTTATTTGACATGGTGCATGGCTATGATTGGAACTAGGAGAAGACCGAGATCTAATCAGCATTGTTATGCAATGCTAGCCAACACTGCTGCAGGGTGGTCCTTTTCAAGAAAAAACTGTGCTAAGCACTATCGTACATATGTGTGTGCATGCGTGCGTGTCGTGCAAGCCCGTGCCATGGCTAATCCTGTGCAGGAACTGTCTTAATCCCTGGCTAATCATTAGTTCAGTCATTCATCAGTCATCAATGTAGCAGCATTATCATCAGTAGAATAAGCATCGGCATCAGCCGTCACATCATCTTAGTACAGACCAGCAAGAAAGATTGGGTGGAGGTGGTGAAGAAGCACAAACACCCACACAGCATCATACATGAGACTCTCGAGGAGGAAAAACACAGGAAGGATATGGCCCTCCATGTGCGAGTGCGGGGGCTCCAGGTGTGGGCTTCCCCCAAGGTAGATGCCACGATGCTTTGCCAGATGGTAGGAGCAGACGGGATCCCTCCCCCCCCCCCCTCCCCACAAAAAAAAAAAAACTACCTCTTTGTAGATACATGGAGGGAAGGCAAGGATATGACATGAGAGTGGCCCCTCATCATCAGATTCCTTGATCCCACCAGCAGACAGGCTTTCTTAGACAGACGGGCTGCCCTCAAGGGCATACATGTGTACATGGGGTATGATCTCGTAACTTCTTGTATCCCTACAAAAATGGAGAATTTACCACAGGTTGAAACTCAGCAGGAGGGAATTTCCAAGATACCAGTGGAGGGAGTCTTCCCCGTGTTTTTTCAGGCTTTTATATCTCACTACATACAAAGAATGCATGACATCTTGCATTGGGATTCGGGAATGCCCTCCCCCCCCCCCCCCCCCCAAAAAAAAAAAACCGTGGAAAGCTTCTAGGACTGAAAGTGGACTAGGAGATAGTTTCCCGAAGTAAGGAGTGTAAACCGGTGGAAGATCCTAAGGAGGTGCCGATGTCGGTCGCACAAGTACTAGAATTCATCTCAAATGACCAACCGATACCCGAGGAGGCAGTATGCCAACCATTCAGGTATGTGTCTTGGAATTTATTAGGGAGGAGGAAGAGACCAATGCCCAGGCATTAGCAAGGAGAGGAGTATCCCATGTTGTAAGAGCATCCATTGGCAAAGGAGCCAGAAGAAGAGCCAATAGTTGCAGAGGAGGTAGTATTGGCAGAGGAGCCAACGAGGTCAGAAAAGGAGCAAAGATGCATGGTTTATCCTAGTGCTCCAAGTTAATCAAGAGGGCATGTCACGTGCACACTGTAATTGGGTGCCACACAGACATGATTATTTCTTGCAGCTGCCTAAAGGGTAAATTTAGAGCCGGAATTGGGACTATTTGGTGCAGATTTGGTAGCCCTGTAGGCTCTTGGAGGTGTCAAGGACATCACCAATGGTTGGGACATATTTTGGGCACAATATGAACACACTGACATTTTTGATGACTTCTGTGACCTGAAAAGGCCTAGCTGAATTGAATACAACTTGCTATCAAAATCTCTACATGAAGGAGGTCTAGGTTCATTCTTCATTCATTCAGAGACAGAGATTGCAGAGCCACAACCAAGGGCAAGAGAGCTGAGACCAAGGGCATGCAACCACAACATCTTCATCTGCATCTGCAGAGTACACCCTCCTTATCATTGTTTTCCATTAACGCACAGAGGAGGGCAGTAAGTTTATGAATAGCATGAGTTCATGCACATCATTGAAGATTTTTGCAATCATTGTAAATACTTGTTCATTCAGTGGAGTAGGTTAGGTAAAGAGTCTCACTTCTCCGTTTCTCTACTTCTCTGCATCAGTTTTATGCATGTGATTAGCGTTACTTTATGTAGCTTACCGTTAATCATCATTAATCATGCTTCTGCATAGTAGTCATGTTACAGGCCAAGCTTGCCTGACATGCTGCAGACCTGTGCAACCATTATGCTTGGTGCGAATCTGGCCCTACTGTTCGGCTTGGCAGCCCATGCTACTGCTCACACGAGCCTTAGCTGTTGCCCACCTTGAACGTGAGGTGGGTCACAGGAATCATTAGAGACAATTGTGCATCTTATGTCAAAGTACTCATGCATGATCACACATTGCAAATTTTTTTGCTTTGTCATATGCTTTGTCCTGACAGAATGTTTGTATTATTATGTGGTATGCGGGTGCCTTGCAATTGGCACCATATTGTCCACTACATTGCTCTGCTTGCTAAATATCTTTAGCATCCACCAAACTGAGTGCCAAACTGAGTGCTGGATAATTGCCCCGCTGGAGTTTGCTTCTTGAGCGTTTTGTGGTGTGAACATAATTTCATACAGTGTCCCTTGTTTTGCAAAGGCAGGCCAAAAAGTACTCTGCTTAGGTATAATAGTATGAATGAAATAACCATTTTACAATTCATAGCAGCCTCATGTAGAATGTGAAACTCTGGCAAAATGTAAGAATGTATGAAACAAGCGTTCTACGGTTGGTACATCTGAGCCATGGGGTGTGCCTACAAGTGGGTACATAAGTCTTCACCTTTGAAGGTCTGGTGAATCTTGGGCTCTTTTCCCTTTTTGCATGCATCGAACGTTTTTTCCTCCTTTGGGATGGGTCAGAGCTGCACAAGGTAGACCATTTTACAGACGCTGTAAATGGGCACTATCTTCTTATTTCCCTGTTTAAGGGGGGTGCTCTGATAAGTCAGCAGGTTATGTTACAAGCTTGGTTTTAGAAACTGGATATCACCTAGACTTTCCTTGTTTAGCATCCAGTTTGGGACCTTGTAGAATCTTTGGTGCACAGTTCTTGTCACGTGCAACTCGCACTTGGGTGCCACATGTGGACATACTATGTGCCAACTTGGGTTAGTGACGAGCACTGCACCCGGTTGTGGAGTCCAGGGACTTGTCAGGAGAGTCACCATCAATTCTGTGTGTGTGAACCCCACACAAATTTGGAACCCACTTAGAGTTGAGGTGTGAACCACTGCCTGGTTGCTTATTACGCCAAGTTCTGGGCACCAATACATCAATCTAGATCAGTAAGGAGGCAAAATGCCCAAATCAGGCAGCCTAGCAGCTCATCTGGACAGCGAACATTCCTGGACAGGTTGGGTAGGTGGGGAAGGTGGCTGGGCAGGCATGGGTAGAGGCCAGGCAAGTCCGGGCTGCAGGTTGGGCAGTTCACAGAGGGTCAGAAAGCCCTAAAAAAAGGCCCTGTTCCTCCCATTCCAGTCTTTTGATATCAGATCAGGTCAGCAGAGCATCACAGAGGCTCAAAGTCCAAGACAACAGACAATTGCATAACAGGATATTCTGGGGAGTCACCCACTACGCAATTGTTCTGGCAAGGGACCATTTGGAGCAGCCAGAAAGGCTTATTGGACAGTCTGGGTACCATAGTCCAGTGCTCACCAAAGAAAGTACAGAGATATCGTTAGGTCAGGGACAAGGATCTGCATTTACTAATCTCAACTTCATAATAAATCAAATACACTGAAAGGTGGGGGACCTTCAGTGGTTTTTGGGACCCAATTAGGTGTCCGATCTCTCTCTCTCTCTCTTTCTCTCTCTCTCTCTCTCTCTCAAGTTAATGCACCACAATAATTGCACAGTTTACTCAGTAATCTAGGTAAAAGGCTTCCACATGTGACATTTCTACTTGTAACTATCTTGTTTTCTTGATGTTAGAATCTTGGACTCGATTCCGCGCATGACCCTGAAGTGGACCCCGATTTGCGCAGCGGGTTTGGTAATCATCAGCTACAGCTCATGCAGGAAGCCCATGGAATGCTGGCGCCTAATTTTCTCTCACAGCGGCAATGGACAGGAGGAGAATCAGGATTCCCTGCGACTCCATTTCCCATGGCTGGGCTTTATCCACCTGCACGGTTGCATGCGCCACCAACAATTCATGTCGGCCAGCAGCAGGCTGCAGCATCTCATGGGAATGTGCCCCCTAATTACAGGCCCCAGGTTCCAGGTCCTCGGTCTCTCCCTGTGGGAGGGGCTCTTCCACCATTTATACAGTATGGAGGAAGTCATGTTTTCAATCCTCCAGCTCCACAAGGGAAATGGATGGCACCACCGAGCATGCAGCCTGGGGTTTCTGGAGGGTTTATTCATGGCTTTATGCAACCGCATATGGCCCAGCAACACACATCATTGCCGCCTCAGGCCCTGATCCATAGGCAGTCTGGGCATTCCAGGATTCCCTCTGCAAATTTGCAACAAGCATCGTTCAATCCTTTACCATCAGCCCCACCTTTGATGGCTAAATCTAATGATCATTTCACTACAGGTGATGGAAGGGATTACGGCCATGAATTTCAACAGCGAACCAGACAGACAGTGAGGCCTTACCAACAAGGCACATATGATTCAAATAACCTCTCTAACAGGACCATTTCTCGTCAGTACTTCAGATCCAAGTACATGACTGCAGAGGAAATAGAAAGTATTGCGAGGATACAGCTTGCTGCGACACACAGTACAGACTCCTACATCGATGATTATTACCATCAAGCCGTTCAAGCAAAGCTTGCAGGTGGGACATTTCATGGAAGGCGTCATTTTTCTCCTTCTCATCTTCGGGATTTTTCCTCTCGCAGACGTGCTCCAGCCATGCAGCCTACTTTTGTTCCAGTGGATGGACTGGGGAGGGTTCCTTTCTCCTCTATCCGAAGACCACGGCCATTATTGGAAGTTGATGATTCCTGTGTCCAAACAGGAGGACCTAGCGAGAGTCTTAACATGAAGCTGTCGGAAAGGCCTTTGGAACAGGAGCCAATGCTAGCAGCTAGAATTGCTATAGAGGATGGATTGTGTCTTCTTTTAGATGTGGATGATATTGACCGATTTTTATCAGCAGCACAGCTTCCTGATGGTGGAGCTCAACTGAGGCGGCAAAGGCAGATGATGCTAGACGGTTTGGCTGCCTCATTGCAGCTGGGGGACCCCTTGAACTCAAGAGGGAACAGTGAGTCAGGTTTGAGAGAGAGAAATGAACAGGAGGACTTCGTGTTTCTACGCCTTGTCTCACTACCCAAAGGGTGCAAGCTTGTGTATCGATACCTTCAACTTCTGCCACAAGGAAGTCAGGTGGTTCAGATGGTCTGCATGGCTGTGTTTCGTCACCTCCGCTTTCTGTTTGGTGTTCCTCATACAGACTCAGGTGCAGCAGCAGCCACTTCAGAACTTGCAAATACAGTAGCTAATTGTACTGCCCGAATGGATTTAAATACAATAAGTGCTTGTTTGGCAGCTGTTTTACTGTCTTCTGAGCAACCTCCACTTAGACCTTTCGGTAGTGCATCTGGTGATGGGGCCAGTTTGATACTGAGATCTGCTCTTGACAGGGCCACAAGTCTCTTAACTGATCCTAGCTTTATGTTCCCTCTGGAAGATAGAAAATTTTGGCAAGCAACCTTTGACAGTTTCTTTCTTTTACTGTACAAATACTGTACAAACAAGTTTGATAGCATCCTACACTCTGTGGCAATGTCCTCACCACCAGGAAGGTCTATGGCTATTAATGCAGCTGCTGCAGGAACAATGAGCAAAGAGATGCCCGTAGAGCTTCTACGGGCTAGCCTACCGCATATGAATGAACACCAAAGGAAATCACTCTTAGATTTCACTCAAAGGTCAATGGCCTTGGGGGCTTTGGGTGGACACAATGCACGAGACATCCACTCCAGCAGCACTGCTGCAGTTCCGGGCTAATTTTTTGGAAAGGTTTGTTCCTCAAGCTTTGATTTGTGCCGTCTCGACTTCTGAGTGCTGGGCTGTATGGGGGGCTAGCATGGTGCACCCCGCAAGGCAATTGCCATGACCCTCGGAATTTACCCCATGGCAAACTTTATCTTTCTTGTGTTGACCTGGCTGGGACATGATAGCAAACATTGCAGTTGTATTCAACCACGCGCACATATTCTCCCTTTGCTTCTGTTGCATGCTTTTGATAGGATGCTAAACCGGTGGCTGCAAGCTTCAAAGTAGCGGACAAAATGCAATTTCATCTCTTTTATCAATTCTGTACAATTTTGTGTCTTTGGTGGTGAAGCCAGTGGTAGGTACGCTTTTCAAGCCTTCTTTTTGCAGGACAGGTTTCATGGCGTGTTTCTTGGCATACCCGCTTTTGTTTGACGAAAGCCATCTTCTTATGCAAGCAAGAGAAGGAATAAATAGATGGTTCGGTGATAATAGAATGGGCGCCTTTGTGGAAGACAGATGGTGAATTGCCATTAGTTTTTAACTTAGAAAACTTGTGAATGATATGGTTGTCTTTTGTTAGGCTTTTATTACATGAAGTACATTTGTGCAGTGTTTGATGGTCTCACTGTCTATGTATCCTTCTGTGTTGATCTATGAGACCTTCCCTGCCACTCCATGTTATTCCTTGCTCTGGCACAGAAATGCAGTGATTTACAGGAGTGGGGCATGGGATTTAGCTTAAAGTGTAACTATGATTTTATCAATTTATCCATTAGCTCTTATGTTAATTTAATACTCCGGCAATTGTCCACCTTGCAAGTTGGTATTCACAACGCTCGCAGTCATGATTTTCTCCTCTCAGTTGGTGCTTGCTGGCCATGCTCTTTACTGCTATCCAAGTAGCAAGGTACCATCAAAGAAACTATAACTAATTTAATGAGCCATTCATGATTGTTCTTTTAAAGAATTCCTATGTACGTGCTTGATGCTACCCTATGAGATTGGTTGGTGATCATCTAGTGCTCTTTTTGAGGATTTTTTAGTCCATCTTGGCAGAAAAGTCTTGATAGCAACACTAAGTTTTGTCAAAATGACCTTATCACCAATCAAAATGTATGATGAAGAGTGAAGATATTTTTGGTTTGTTTAAACATATTTGTTAAACAGGACTTCAAGTTGCCCTATTTGGATTGGAAATTTGAGATACTTTTGCTAGAAATAATTGAACTAGTGATTTGACCAACATAAATAGTTAGAATGATCCTCCATCCTTGTCAACAATGTCTTTCTTGATGGATAGTTTTCTCATAGGTGGTGTTGGCTTAATCAAGCCGTGCTTTCTTTCCTCATCGTGCCTTGTTCCTTTGTCTTTTTCGATTGTCAAACTATGTTTTCATCCCTTTGTCCGGAGCTTTTAAGTTTGATTGCTCTGTCCACCACCTCCTCTTCAGGCGGTCATATTCCCAGATCTTTGTATCCTTCGGTCCATTCATGAGCCAGGACCTCTTTTCCTTGTTCTCTACGAACTTAGCACATAAGAGTTTTAAACTTTTCTATAAACTCCATCACTTTTTCACCTCTTTGTTTTAATTGTCCTAGTTCATTCAGAAGATACTTTGTCTTGATAGAATAAAATCTCTACACGAAAGCCATCTTTGCATGCAAGTACCTTGGTATCCTTGTTGGGGGGATATTAAAAATACCATTTTTAGGCCTTATCTCTCACGAATAGTGAGAAGTAACTTTGCTTGCTCTTCCTCGCTCAACTTGTGAAGTTGTGCCGAGGCTTCAAATGCCTTCAAAAGGATTAAGGGTTTACTTTTCCTTCATTGAAGTTGGTAATTCTAGCTTCACTATGGGAGCTTGTCTTGAGATAAAAACGAAAGCTTCTTGGGTTGTAGGTACAATTTTGGTCCAAAACAATGTGTGCCTTTGGAAGTTTTCCCCGGAAATGTCCTGTGCAGATGGGGATTTCTTCAGTACCAATGTGTGCTTTGTTTGCCTACTCTTCTTGGTATGTCCTACTTATACCTCTTGATTTCCTCTTATACCTCTTGATTTCCTCTTCTTTAGTTTTTCTTTCATTTGTTGGCGTGCTTACTTTTCTTGCTTATTTTCTATTCATTCTTCCATTCCACTGCTCTTCCTCCTAAAAGATTGCTACTAATTTCCTCTATTGACGGCATTCTAATTTCTAACTTCCATCCTATTGGCTATTTTAGAATGATCTACTATTGTCTACACTATCCTAAGCATGTTGACTAACTCTTACTTTTAATCTCCTACTTGCAAGTATGCCTAGTAAAAGCAGAGAGTTAACTGGAGTATCCTTTGGTACTATGTAGTTCTATTCTCCCTGATGATGTAAAGTTGACTTCGACTCTATAGTTGACAACCTCCTTTGCCATACAAGCAATATCATAATCAAGGGATCCTCCTATTATCTCTTATTGGTTTGATTGGTTTGCCACTCCAATCCTTGGAGGGGTTTTCCTTGCTTTCCCAGTGTTCTCTATGGGTTCTGACAATTGATTCTCCAGATGTGTAAGGGTGAAAAGTTGTTTCCTAGAAAAGGTAAGTAATCAAGGATTGCTAATCTTGGAGTCAACTTTCAAGATTAGTTACTTCTTGCCTATCATCTTTCTGTCAGTCTTATCAAAAGATAGCATGAAAAGGGCCAGGTTGTAGCAAGTTGTGGCAAACTACTAATAGTTTGAAAGTAATTTACAAAGGGCAGGCTCAGTCACTATGCAGTACTTTTACTGCTTACTGCCCAGGTTCGCTGTTAGTGAACTAGAACAATTAGGATTAGACACGAATAATGTTTACTAGAAAGAATGTTTGTATAAATATTAAAGAGTGTCCAGTTTGCTCTCTGATTTGTGACAGTATAAACTCACAAGATTGGACACTGAAATGCCATTAAAATAGCGATGCTCAACTGATTACACACTGAAATGCCATTACATAGCGATGCTCAACTGATTACAGGCTTGACTTTATACAGGCAGAAGCTTTGTGATGGAGAAGTAGTAGAAGGGGCACATAAGGTTAGTGCCACAGAAGTATATGATGACCTTATCACTTCATTGAATACACAAAATAGGGAGAGTTCACTGATATGCTTTTAGAGGAAGAGATAAGAGATGGTGGGAATGTATGTAGCAACCATTGCTAGCACAAAGAACGGCAAGGGTAAAGACTCTTTGAATAATGGAAAAGAAGAAGGGGAAGATATAATGTTTTCATTGCAACTAACCTACTTATGTACAAAATAATAAATGCAAGAAGAGGCAAGCAGATGAGATAAATAACACTTTGAAGGAAACCAAGGAGTCTAATAAGAGTGGCCACGTTAATTTGGAGCTCCTTGTGGTAGTTAAAAAAATATGTATAAATAGTAGTCATTTAAATACACCAAATAGATCTTATATTATCAATCCTGGAGCATCTAACACAAGACCAATAGAAGGACTTGTATACATTGCTACAACTAGTAGGAGAAGATGACATCCTAGCAGGGGTTGTCAATGATTCCAAATGTGTAGCCAAAGGTACTATCTCTTTTCTTTCAAGTAATATTGCCTCTAAAAAGCTTTTAAATGTCCTTTTTATGTATGAGGTATTAAGAGAAACTTGCTTTCCGTATTGGTGTACTCATCTTAGATGCCAGTGCTAATGTTGTTGGAAAAGGACCTAGATGCACAACCTCTATAAAATTTTAACTTTCATTGTCCCAGATATTGTGGGCATAAGTAAGTTGTGGTGGTATGAGAGATTTGGGTACATAGAGCTTTGTAGTCTTGAAAGAGATGCAAAAAGTGGGATTGTGGGAGCACCTATTAAGTGAGTGCATAGATCCAAGTATAACTAAGATGGCTTATTGAACCAAGCTAATGGCGAAGGGATTTGCAAGGATTGAGGGATTCAACTTCCAAAAGTGGGATTGTGGAGCACCTATTAAGTGAGTGCATAGATCCAAGTATAACTAAGATGGCTTATTGAACCAAGCTAATGGCGAAGGGATTTGCAAGGATTGAGGGATTCAACTTCCAATAGACATTTGATGACATAGCCATATTAATTATAATTTGCACAATCTTGGCCTTACTTGTAGAGTTGGAGTGGTCAATCATGGCTAATCATGCAGATGGAGATGAAATTAGATTTTCTGAATAAATATATATTAACACTCCATAGGTTAACATGGTTTAATCTCCCTCCCTGACCTCCTACAATAAAGCACTTTGCCATCTTACTCACTTGAACGTGCACTTAACTTTTGTATGACGAGACTATAATATATAAAGCGGCCTTACCTTGTGCTTAATGTTAAGTGGGAAAAGTCTAAGGACTTTGTAAGCATACGTGCTTAAGACTAGCAATAGAGATTGGGCCATTTTTAAGTTTGGCTGGCCTCATGTGAAAACTAGTTTCAAAATGCACGGGTACAAGATTTGCCTCGGCAGATAGGCAAGAAATCACATTCCTCTATAGACGTGAGCCTGGAGATGTGAGCTTAAACATACAACCCTATGCCCTGTAAGAAGTGCCAACTCAGCTTAGAGAGAGAAAATAAAAAGGTTTGAAACATATCCAAATTTGCAATTCGGCTCATTTTTTTACTATTATAATAATTAGTTTAAATATATTAAAATATACATATTCGTTCAATAAGGTTTTATCATGAGGCGGCATTCTTTGTTGGATGCACGTAAAACTTATCAGAACCAAGATTTCATAGATTTGAGGTAGTTATGCATTTAATAGATTCGAGGAAAGCTTTAATCATCATCTCGATCGTGGGGGTTTTCCTGCTGAAACTAAAAAAAAACGTCCTTAATAATCGAGTTAATTCTTGTTTCAATTCTTTAATATGTTTTATGATGACAGAAAATACTAGCTTTGCAAATGAGAACATTAATCCAAATTTGAGGATTCCAATTAATCCACCTTCAACAACACATGGAGACACTCAAATTCTCAGTAACAGTAGTAGAAATGGTGCATGTAAAAGAACATATGATACTTACCATCTTCATGTGGACTTACAATCTGAGTATCAGCCTTTGAAGAAACTAAATAAGAGATTTTTTTAATGTTATGAGCAAAAAGAGCAAAGGAGGAATAATGGAGAGCGTCATTTGGACTTGTGGACCAATGGGTCAATGTATCCCAAGGATCCATTTACAAATGCGCCACCTCCATTTTACAACATTACAAACCTATTACATTTTACGGGTGATGGTAGACAATGTTTGCTGGGTTATGCCCAACACTTGGAAACAAAAGCGATGGTTGCAAAACAACAGTGGGATTTTCTACAGATAGAGAACACTGAAATAAAAAAACTAACTGGGTTGTATGAAGAGAAGCTTATGGCAAACAAAGAAACAATTCAAGACTTGGAGAAAAAGATTGATGCTTTAAGGAGAAAGGACACAATACTAGAGCCACGTAAAAGAAGAAGACAACTTTGCAATAGGGATGAAGAAGCGAGTACAGGCTGTAAGGTAATGTTAACTCTTGTTTCATATATATTTCTCTTTTTAGATTAGGTTCTTTGTTTGAAAATAGACACAAGTAATCAGATTTGATGTTATTCTATTTTTAGATCTTTACTTCATCCAGAGTCCAAGGTACATTCCGAAGGCTGGAGTGCATTACAGTCATTTGGTGTATTAAAAAGGAATAGTGGAAGAGATGCTGTATCAAAAGAAGTTTCAAAAAATCAATGAGAAGCATGTGTCTTCTTTTATGAACAAGAACCAGCTCGATGCAACTCAGGCGGCGCAAGCAATGCTGGATGAGACTGGCATCTCTCAGAAAGCATATAGTATACTGTTTAAGGCACTAGCAGAGAAATGTCAAAGTAAGAAGCATAAAGGTTTGTTACTTCCAAAACCAATACAAGTAAAGTGTGCACGCCAACATGTGAACTCAGAGGTGTTTGAGAAGCTTGGTTCACCAGTACATATTGAAGCAACATTTGTTGCTAAAGACAGAGAGGTACTCTTTAACCAGCACAATAATATTTTCTTTGATCTTGAAGCTTTGTAAAGGTACGGAGTTCAGTTCTTTGAGATTAGTTAAGAAGAATGTGAAGGAGTTCTAAAATTTGTTTTGAAACTGGATGAGTGTGAGATTTTAAAGAAAGGAAAAATGGAGAGGGTTACTATCACTCTAATGAACAGGGCCTTAGACACATCAATTACAAAAGATGATGCAAGATATTGCAGTGTTCAATCGAAGAATAACATATTACCACTTGGATCTTTTGAGGTGTATCTTCTTTATCATTGAATATGACTGTGTATTACGTTGAAATAATTTAAACAGGAGCTTCTTCCTAATGACACAGGTGGATAAAGAAGACTTTGAAATTTTGCATTGGGTGTTTCATTATTAAACTGCAATTCCATCACTGAGATTAGTGAGCAAAGAAATGGAAGGACCCTTCATGTGCCTGGGTTCGGTGACTATAAAGTGGAATGGCACATGGCAGGTGATTTGAAGACTCTAAAATGCATGCATAACATAAGCAAAGGTGCAAATGCAAAGAGTCCATGTCTATATTGCATGTCAAGTGCCAAGACTTTAGATCGTGTACTATGGAACAAAGCTCCTGACATGCATTTAAAAGATAAAGATTTCAAAGCAGTGCTTGATATTCCTCTATCCAGAGTGCACATATGCACATTGCATGCACTATGTAGAATTGTAGAGAAGCTGGTGTATTTGTACATATGCTTTGCATGGACGCTAAAGCCTAAAAAAGAATCTTTAAAAGCAATCAAAGCAATAGAAAAAGTGCTATCAGACGTTGGCTTACATGGGGGACATGTTAAAATTGAGGAGGACGACAAGCGATCACAAGGGGGCAACAAAGTACCAAAAAAACTATCAATAGGTGGTGTGAAAGCTAAAAGATTTTTGTCATACTGCCTCAAAGACTGTGGGATCCCGGTCTCCACCGCGCAATGGATTCGGGGTACTAGCAGCGGAAGTAGCACATCGTGCGCGGGCAGGGGTCCTACACTCGAGGCCTCGCCCACCACGGAAATCCGGACAAGAGACTAATCCGTCGGTTTATCCAAAACCGAAACCGGAAAAACTTCCTTTACTCGGAAAGCACGGGCGATTCCACCAGGATAACTCTTTACTCTAACGTAGTCAAGATCATTATTGATCAAACTGATCCGACTGCACCTCTAATGGTACTTGGTCAGATCAAGGAAGAAACTTGCACGTGGATCATTGGGATCAACGGTTTTTTCCCCACCATCAAGAGGCACAGCCGTTGATTCCTATCCATAGAACAATTACTATCCGGGATTTACTTCATCTATCGTAATAATAGAAATTAAATCTCGATTTACAGATCCATCAGTCCAGCCTAACCCCATCCATTCCCATGGGTTAGCCAACCTCCCAACCACTGTAGTGATGGGATCCAATTAGGAATTTGGTTAGGTTTTGTCCCGGGTACCAGGGAAAAGAGTTTCTAGGCCCCCTAGCTGGAAGTTCATGCAACATAAAACTAGTCACACCACTTACACACCCAATATGAAATTTCCTTTTTCACAGCATCAACTAACTTTCAAAACAATCCTTTAATGAAACCATTATGTCACTGATGACAATCCTCAAAGTCTCTGGTTGAATCCTTATTTCCCGTCATTCATTCATCGGTGTACTTATGGCATCATTGGCAACCAGAACGCTCACCACCTGTTCACTCAGGGGCCTTTTCCATAGTTCCTAGCTCATAGTAGTAACCGGCAATATATTCATATAACAGAATGGAATCTCCGTGGAAGATCAGCAAGATCAACCCACAGATCCATATAAAAGAGCCATGGACTCATCTGTGAGGACCAGCAAGGTCAATCAACCAGATCCATGCTCGGTTTCTGAAAACAACTCGTACTCCTTGTTCCAATATCTTCCACGACGCACATGTGCGACGACCCAAAGCCCGAGCACCGTATGGTCAGCACCCTCTAGGATCCTCACAGGTGACCTAGCGCTTCACTCATAGGTCGCTTCCTTGGTCCCTAATCCACCGTACCGGAAGCTCACCATTTAAATCGAACTGGGGCTGGTCAAGACCTCGGCCGACCTTGCTACGCGAGACGTCCTCCATTGACTCTCCGTCAGCAGTTGCAACTTTATCAGTTAGATCTCCATGACCTTAATCCACAAGACGATCAAAATGCTTCCCCAGCATTCTTGACATAAAACAGTCATTTACAAACAGTTCACAAAATACAGTTTCTATATCGAACTCTCGTCTTTCCATTTTATCCTCCTTAGTCCACATTACTTATTCCACATTCCATTCATATGTATTCATCATCATCCATTCACTCATATCGACGACACATTATTTCCCATACACATTCACATACACATCCATGCATATATCCATTTTCATATCCTCATTCATACATCCACTTTCACATTCATACATCCACATCCGTATCTACAATCATACATCCACATCCACATCCACATTCATATCCATACATCCACATCCACATCCACATCCACATCCACATTCACATTCATACATACACATCCACATCCACATTCACATCCACATCCACATTCACATTCATACATACACATCCATTCATATTCATACATACACATCCACATCCACATTCACATTCATACATACATATCCGTATCTACATCCATACATCCATATTACATCCATTCTCGTCCTAACACATTCCATATACATCTTATCATATCCTATCACATCTCATACACATCTTATCACATCTTATCACCTCTCATACACCTCTTATCACATCCTATCACTTCCCATACGCATCTTATCACATATTATCACATCTCATACACCTCTTATCACGTCTTATCACATTTCATATCTTTTTTATAGAATACAAGAGAATTCTTATATTTGATAAAAGATTTCTCTACATTTTTATTTATGCATAAATTCCATTTAAGGAGACTAACATTTTCGAATTAAAAATCAATCTTTTATGCATCTTCCTATGCATAATTTCATTTTAAATGAAAATGACACTTTTGAATTAAAATTCAATCTTTTATACATCTTCCTATGCATAAATTCAATTTGGATGAGAATTGACATTTTTGAATTAAAAATCCATCTTTTATGCATCTTCCTATGCATAAATTCAATTTGGATGAGAATAATGCTTTTGAATTGAAATTTTATTCTTTTATGCATCTTCCTATGCATAAATTTAATTTAGATGAGAATGACACTTTGAATTAAAAATCAAACTTTTATGCATCTTCTTATGCATAAATTCAATTTGGTAGGAATTACACTTTTAGAATAAAAGAATTTCTCTTATGCATCTAAGTTATGCATAAAATCCATTTATGATGAAAATCACACTTTTAGTAGAAAAAGAATATCTTTTATGCATACCTCTATGCATGAAATCCAATATGATAAAAGTAACACTTTTACAATAAAATAACCAACTTTTATGCATACCTCTATGCATGAAATTCAATTATGATAAAAGTCACACTTTTATAATAAAATAATCAACTTTTATGCATACCTTTATGCATGAAATTCAATTATGATAAAAGTCACACTTTTATAATAAAATAATCAACTTTTATGCATACCTTTATGTATGAAATTCAATTATATTTAAAGTCACACTTTTATAATAAAATAATCAACTTTTATGCATACCTTTATGCATGAAATTCAAATATGATAAAAGTAACACTTTTGATATAAAAATTTATCCATTATGCATACTTCTATGCATGAAAATAAAAATGATAAAAGTAACACTTTTGATATAAAAATTTATCCTTTATGCATACTTCTATGCATGAAAATAAAAATTGATAAAAGTAACACTTTTGATATAAAAATTTATCCTTTATGCATACTTCTATGCATGAAAATAAAAATTGATAAAAGTAACACTTTTGATATAAAAATTTATCTTTTATGCATAATATAAAAATTCAATTTCTCCATGATTACAATGAATTTCTTTCAATTAATCTAGGATGATAATTCCTAGAATATGGTAGAAATTCCTCTTTTCATGCTTTGAATGAAATTATTTTATGTGTAAATTTTTACAAAATTATTTTATGTGTAAATTTTTACAAAATTTTGCCATAGCTCCGCTGCTATGAGACTGATAAATCTCAATTATTTTAAAAGATAAAGCTTATCTTTAAGGGAATGATTAGAATGATCCCTAATTGGATCATTAACCCATAATGGATTGAATCAAAAATAATCATGAAATACATAAACTAAAAGCATAGAAAAAAAACCATTAATTTGGTCTCAAGCATAGATTAATCTTGGATTAAGAAAAAGCTTTATGAAAAGCTTCATTTGGATTGAGAATGGGTCATGAGTATGACCATTTCTTGAGTGAGAGAGAGAAATTACATAAAAACCATTAGAATTAAGCATAAATGAAAATTTATATAATTCTTTACTATCATTAATCAATTAACTTCAATAGCATTCATCAAATTATGTAACTCTTCACTACTATTCATCAATTAACTTCAATAGCATTCAAAAACCATTCCAATTAAGCTTCTCAAGCTTGAGAGGGGTTGAGAAGAGAGAAACATTGAGAAATTATAGAAAAGATCAAAATTCACCATTTAGCTTACAAATTGCTTGATTCTTTGTTCACGGTAGAGGCCCCCAACCAATCAATTGGTTTAGTATGTTGATGGAGCCACCAATGGGGATTGAAGAAAGAGGGAAGTGTCAAAAACTAGTGAATTATTAATGAATTCACAGTTCTTGGCTTAGGTGGAGTAGAGTAACAGTGCATAAAACACTATATTTTTTCAACAAGGGAGAGGCTTCTATTTATAAGAAAAATTGAGCTCCTAACCAAACAAACTGATTCTAGAATTTTCCAAATCAATTTGGTCAATATTTGACCATTTTTAGGTCAGTTAAGTTAACTTTTTGGAACTAGACTTGAATGAGGAGAGAGGAGAGATGAAATATCTTAATTTTTATGAGTTTAAAACTCATTCAAGCATGTGAATTAGGCGCCTCATTGAAGGCCCTCCTCTTCCTTACAGATGTGTCAAAAATGGAATCATTACACCCAAAATATCTCATATTTTTATATTACTCATAGTTTCTTACTAATAAACCTTGTACATTTTCAACTCTTCAACTTATGTGAACATTGAAGGGACTCACCTTCCTTACCTAGGTGTCAAACTGGAATCATTATACCCAAAATATCTCATATTTTTAATATTGCTCATAGTTTCTTACTACCTTGTACATAGCCAACTCTTCATCTTATGTGAGCATTTACTCATTTTTGGATATCTTCTTTTACAAAATGGGATTTATCTCCTCCCCACACATGGATTGATCCTATTGGCCCACAGAGACCTTAATTGGACCATAATCCAAAAATTTCTGAAAATCTAGACCCTTAGGCTAAGGTCCTTCATACCCATTTCCAATTAATTCCTATTGCACATTGGAAAGCTTTTTGAATTTCTGTTTCAGGGGAACTTATTTTAATAAGATGAGTTATTTTTCTATCCAAAAAGATTCATAATCTGAATATTCTCTCTCTAGAATATTTTCTCTCTCTATGTCAAAACAGGCAGAGATGAGATCTCTTATATTTCTGAAGAGGGAATTGATTACAGGGGGAAGTTACTAGAGGGCATAGTTATAGTGCCATCTCATTTAGTTGGGTTCACACTATAGAGAACCCTAGTATGTATTTGGTTGAGTACCTTTCATATTGTGTGTACTCTTATCTTTGTATATGGCGTGTTGAGTGTTGAGTGAAGAAGAAGAAGATTTGCAGTCTCTCACCTTGTGTGTTCTCTTTTAGGGTTTTGTGAGTGTGTGTGTGCTTGCAAGAGCTCAAGCTCTCTTCTCCCCTGCATCTTTTCATGGTATCAGAGCCTGGTTCATGCTAAGGGCTGAGCTGCAAGCAAGAGAAGCACAGGAAGCGGTACGAGGGTAAGCATGGGTTCCCACCTCTCCATCTACAACAACACCAACGACACGTACATAGTGAAGCAAGGGGTTGATGAGGCGGCCGTCAAAGTGTTAAACCATCCTGGGAATTGTCGTTGCAAGCGTATCGGCTATAATCGCCACGGCAGGCGTGGCTGCTCCAGCCCTTTCTGTGGTGACGGCTAATGGTACGCTAACGTTGGTTGGCCTCACCACCGCACACCTGGTCGCATTCACGGGAATCGCCTCCTCGGTGGCTGGTGTGACCCTTGCAGCCGACCTGCGTGATAGTATCATTTTGTAAGACTCTGAACTACTCACCAATAAATTCATTTTTTATGAATCTGAGTACCCTTACGAGATTAAGCTTTTGCTTGAATTATCTGAAATGGTTCCATAAAAATCTTGAGAAATATGTTGACATATACAGTTAAGCTTTAAGATATCTGAATGCATAATTATATGATGTTTAAGATACTTGACTTCAACTTTCTATTTTAGCCATTATATAATGTTAAATGTAAAGTATGTTACTAGCCTAGAAATGTGACTAAATTTATCTAGATGTGCACGGAAAAACTCTATATGAAAGGTTTCTAAAGTTCAATGAAAGTTGTAAGTACATCTCTATAAATTTAATGCAAAACTCTCTGACACAATAATTTCTTGACATCCTGATCAATCTTTGGTCAATCCTCAAAACTATTCACATCTCTTTCTACATGTGTCATCCTTTTGAAAATTGATTTTCAAAAAATTAGTTCTTGTGTATTAGCTTCAATCGTAAGCATAATTAGTTGATCTATGATGAATGTTGCTAGGGTTATCAAATATTATGATTAATCTATTATGCCTAGATTAATAATTATTGCGTTAATAATGTAAGAGTATAGTTTTGGATTAGCACAATAATATAAGTGGGTTGTGCTTGTGTTGAATATATATATATATATAGTCTTTCTAGGTGCTAATTTTTTATACCTCTAAAAGAAAAATAATGACCTTTGAAACACATGAAATATTCACATGTGAAGTAGGTTTGAGGGATAATAAATATTATTAGGTGTGAAATTCATATTGAATAATTACCATGGTACATGTGAAATATTGCTAAGTCAAGCACTATTGCTAGGGTTGCGGTGGTACACTGAGATGAAGCAAGCCCTGTGTTAAAATCCCATAAAGATCTCTCTTTAATCACTATGCATAAACATGCATAAACTAGGCATGTACTCATCCACATGACTACCCCCAAGCCCAAGGATGCACACATGAATACAATGAAGTATCACATACCTAACCTTGATATCCCATACCACCATGAGGTATGTCGTCAATCCAGCAGCACATAGCTCTAGTATGAAATGGTAGAAGAGTAGATACCATGCTCTACATAAGATAACATCCCTTGAGAGTGTCCCATGTCCCTATTATATAGGAGAGCTCTTAAGTGACTCTTGACTCTCCATTTCTTCCAAAGTGACTCTTGACCTTCCATTTCTATAGTGACTCTTGACCTTCCATTTCCAGAGTGACTCTTGGCCTTCCATTTCCATGTGTGACCCTTGTTGGTTGCCTGATCCTAACCTCAACCCAAGGTTAGGTCTAATCCTTGCCCCACTAGATCATGTTCCCATGCTCCCACGCTCACATGCCTAGGGTGGGTTAGTCTCCTAGTATATGCATGTATAATGTGCACGTAACATACTTCCCCTCTCTCAAAGCATTGCACTCTTGCAATGAAAAGAAGGAAATCTACGCTGAATGTTCTCAACTGACTTCTAAGTCGAATCCTTGATTTCCCTATCTTTCCACCCAATTTTAACCTCAGGGATTAAGTGATTACGAAGTTTTCTTTCCTTGAATTCAAGTACCTTTTCAAGTTCATGTGGAACATAAAATAAATCCTTGACCTCAATGAGTTCTTGAGGAGTAACTATGTTATCCTCACCTCCCAGCTTCTCTTTCAGTCCATTGACCTGAAAGACTGGATGAACTCTGACATGTGGAGGTAGTTTTAATTCATACGCAATCGTGCCGATCCGACGTATAACTCGGAATGGACCACAATATCTAGGAGATAATTTTGAGCACTTTCCTGTTGACAAAGTCTAAGAATCTTTAGGAACTTTCAAATAAACCAACACTCCTGGCTCAAAAGACCAAGCCGTGCGTCCCCTATCAGCATAAAACCGTGCCCTATCCTGAGCACTCCTGATAGAATCTTGAGCTTGGGTCAGCATTTCCTACATATCACACAAGAAATCCCTTGACTCATAAGCTCAATGTCCTTAAAACTGACATCAACAGGTGCCCTAGGTTGATACCCATACATAAGCATGAACGGACTATAACCAGTAGTCGTATGCTTAGAGCTGTTATAGGCAAATTCCATCATTGGAAGATACTTTTTCCAACTCGATGGTTTTCCAGAGATATACGCACAAAGCACATCCTCTAAAATCTAATTCACATGCTCTATTTGCCCATCAAATTGCAGGTGATCAGAGGAACTCATACTCAAAGTAGTTTCTAATTTCTTGAAAACTTGTTGTAAACCATTGGGAATAAAGTAGGAAGACATGGCATTATAACGGTAGGAACCGGGGATCCATCGATGACTCGACGTACCCACATCTGCACAGGGAATTATCGGCATCCCGAGTTAACATAGGGAATCAATAACGTCTTGATGAGTCACATATGCACATTCGTAAACCATCAGGTGGACTGTATAAATCACCTAAAGGACGGAACTAGAGAAAGAAATGCCAACAAAGGAAGAATCCAAAATTCCTTAATCCGAACACAACAATACAAACTTGTTGAACTTTAAAGAAAGAGATTTCAACAAGTGAAAATGTTGACGAGATTACACTCATCAAAACATGGAGGGTATAGATAAAAGAAGTTTATCTAAAGAACGCCTACACTACTGTTACACGTATATATTTTATCATATTTTTTATGAATTAATAATCGTACAAAAATATGTTTAATTTAATTTATGCAGGATTTATCTTAATGGAATGTGCAAGTGAGCACAAGATTAATATCTGTGTAAATGAGCACAAAGTTATTTTATGTAACAAGGCCCATTAGCAATTATATTTGGGCAAAGGTTTTTATATGTACAAACCTTAGGGATTTTGATATGATTAAAAATATGTAAAGCTATACCCCAAAAGTGAAAAAATCAAACCCAATTTGTATGTTCATCTATTCTTAGCTCCTTGGGCTATTTTTATGAATAAAATTCTCTAAATACTCAAGTCGTGGAAGTGGAGCTCAAGCTTGAGGGGGGAGATTGCACCCAATCTGGTTTACTATGTGGTATTCTCTATCCTTTACTTTTGATGGTGATGTTATTCTATTTCTTTTGCTTTGTGTTATGCTAAGTTATTTAATTATCAATTTCAATTCAAGTCTTTATTTCAATTATGATGTAATTTATGAGATTTTTCATTAATTCTTCAAGAAGTAAAAAAGAGTCCCGTGAGAATGGTATCAAAGCTTTGGTTTAATTTAATCTTCTTGAAGCATCAAAGACTTGTGGAGTAAGAGGTGAAAGAGACAAAGGCATAGGTGATTTTGGTAAATTTTTTGAATTTGAATTGAAGAAGAACATGTTTATGGATTTATGTTTATGTATGGTTAAAAGAAGGCTTGTTTTTAACCATTGGACAACAAATCCCCATCAATATATTGCCCAAAGGGTAAAGCAAGATGGAAAACCATTAGTGGGTTTCTTAAAACCACAAAACCGCCTTCCTCAACACTAATCCTCTTCATACTCCATCCATACGGATTGAATCAGCAGGGAAGGAGCATAGAGGGCCATAGCAAGATTGCTAAAGCAAGTGGAGGTGTCTGAAATCTATAATGGAATGTGTTTGTGTCTCCATAAATCAATTTATGAGAATATGCAGACTGGATTTATTTTAGAAAATAGAAGAAAGCTAGATTCATTGGATTGAATCCAAGCTTGAAAAAGAGACCAAGGGAACAATTAATATTATTTTCTCTCTCTTTTTCTCTCCCTCACAACCGGCGACATCGTCAAAATTCCTTGAAGAACATTTCTTCTCTCCATAGCGCGCAGCCAACGAATGGAAGAGAGAAAGGCATTGCTATTATTATTTGCTTATTATTTAATCAAGATTTTAAAAAGCTTAATATAATAAGCTAAATAATAATAATAATAATAATAACAAAAGCTTTGTAAAGCTCTGTTAAATAAGCCTTATAAGCTTACTAAACACCACACGGGCTGCGTTGATAGTTTTTCCAGAGAGAAGAGAAGAAGGAGCCGACCAAAGCATCGCAAAGCTTTTTATAATAAAGTTTTAATAAGCTTTATAAAATAAGCTTGATAAGACTTGGATAATGTTATTGAATTTTTTTTCCCCACTATTGTTGTGCACTGTTTTCAATGGTAAAAGCCTTTAGATAAGCTTTAATTAAAGCTTAATGTTTATTTATAAATATTTGGGGGTTTTATGTCCCTTATGCGTTAGATGTTATAAAACCTTACTAAATCTTTGATTAAAACAAGTTTTATTTTCATTTGATGACTGCGCCATTTTGTCATGCTGTGGGGAGGCTTATTTTAATAATATTTGTTATAAGCTTTGAATTTTGGAGATTAAAATATCCCAAATATATATATGTGTGTGTGTGTGTGTGTGTGCACGTGTGTGTATTTATATATATATATGTATATGTATATATGTATATATATGTATATATATATATATATATATGTATATATATATATGTATATATATATATGTATATATATATATGTATATATATATATGTATATATATATATGTATATATATATATGTATATATATATATGTATATATATATATGTATATATATATATATATATATATATATATATATATATATATGTATGTATGTATGTATATATTTACTATATCAAGTGCTATCGGTGGCTTACTTGGATTTTCTTCTTCCCTTTGTTGATGCGCTATATGTTGTCAAGCACTATGGTAGTAAGCTTAATGTAAACTAAGCTTTGATTTATTTATATTTAGTTTTATTAAAAAAAGGGGGGGGGGTTATTAGAGCTTTTGAACTCAAAGAATTCACCTTTAAAGTTTTTTCTTAAAGATTAAAGCTTTTATATTAAAAGCCTTAGACCTTGAAAGCTTTTAACAAAAACTTTTTATTAAGCTTCCACCTCCTCTTTTCATTGTTTAAAATATATATGTATGTATTTATAACCAGAGTTTTAAAGCCTTAAAGTTTTATATTATGGTCCCTTTAAACTAAATTCAAAGACTTTCAAATGTTTTTATTTCCTATCTTTTATCTAACTTAAATATCCCATGACTATATTATTATTATTTCTTTCACGAAATGCTAAAGTTGCTCCAAGGCTTTCCTTCAAGGCTTAGAAGACACCTTAATTTCTTTGTTCCAGTCTAATTATTTTTGTGGCACAAAGATTACAATATTTTCAAGCTATCGAGACAACAATGTGTATATATTTGAACACCACTTTTATTATTTTATCTCGACTCATCATACCTTGAGGTAAATTTTCTTATCTGTGAATATTAGTTGCATCAGTCATATCTACATTTGTTTATCTAACACTTTACCATGTAGATGTGCTTTCCAGTACATATTCAACCCATTCATTAATTGCATTATGTGTTTAATATTGAAACTAATTGATTCAACCATTTTAATCGAACCGAGGCTGGTCAAGACCTCGGCCGACTTTGCCACGCGAGACCTCCTCCATTGACTCTCCGTCAGCCGTTGAAACTTTCACTTAGGTCGTCACATGACCATAATCGACAAGATAGTCAAAATGCTTCCTAGCATTCTTGACATAAAAATAGTCTTTTAAAAACAAGTTTCATAAATACAATTTCTAACGAACTCTCATCTTTCCAAATTGTTCCACATCATTTCTCGTTATTCCACATTCTTCTACATCAATTCACATTGCTTTTTCCACATCCATTCATATCTATTCTTATCGTCCTTCATCCATTCTCATCTATTCACATCATATTACATCTTATCACATCTCATCACATCCATTTACATCTATTCAGATCCACATCAAATCTCATCACATCTCATCCATTCACATCTATCCAGGTCCACATCACATCACATCACATCTATCCACATCACATCTCATCCATTCACATCTACCCAGATCCACATCACATCACATCACATCCATTCTCATCACATCACCCTCTCATATGCAAATAAACTACTCAATTCATAATCATCATGTGCTAATAAGAAAAGATTTGTGGCAAAACAAGTATTTCTATTCACTAATTTGATGCATACATAGTAATCAAGGGAATGGTTATGCACGCATTAGATGGTTACCATTCAAAAACAGAACTAATAGACATAAAAACATGCTCCCTTTGCATGAATGCATAGATCTTGCTCTTACCTCGAAATTGGGACCCTATTCTGACACTTGGAGGTCAAGTTATGCCCAAAATATTGAAGGGTTGTCTAGAAAGTGCGATTTCACTTTTTTTGGAAAGTTTCACTTTCCTTCCACCTCCACCAATCCTTCTAAACATAGAGACCACATGGTGTTCATGAAAAAGCATCCAATTTATCAACCATCCACTTTCCATCATGATTTTTTATGGAGGTAAAAGAACTAGCTATCTAGAAAATACCTATATGCTTAAGTGCACAGAATAAAGAAAAAAGTGACTATGACATAGTGAAAAAAGAGTGTTGGGGAGCTTGGATGTGTGTGTGCGCCTAGATGCATGAGCCTAGCAAGTGCTTTTTTTTCTTCCCTTGAATGTCCGAACATAGTTTTCCAACCCCCCACCAGCTTGCAAGACATTCATGTCCTAGCAACTACAAGCATGTCTCAATTATCTAGATAACTTGTAGGTCATTACATGTCACATTGAATTAAGCCATGGGATGGCAGTTATTAAGAAGGGGTCTAGTTGGTAGCTTGGATGATTCAAATCCTGGAATGGATCCATGATATTGTAACTTTCAGGTTGGCATTGCATGATAGTTGGCCTCTTCCTATGACGAGCCACCCACCCCCATGGATTATGGTCTCCTTGAGTCGTTAAGGGAGGACTTGGGAGTAGCTAGATTATGGCCTCCTTGAAGGACCTTGAAATACATTGAACAAAAGGATAAACCAAAACAAACAAGGCCAAATTTGTGACAGAGAGGTGGAAGTCTGAGAAGGACTAACAATGATACTACCTTCATCAATGCCCATATTGGAGCACCTTAATATAGACTCTATAACATGGATTTTTTTTTGAAGAGCATGCAGTTGGTATATATCAACCTTACTTACGTGGCTTGATTGTCACATAATCCTCATTCTCGAGCTGTTGGGTGACGAGGATGGAAACTGATGATTAAAGTCCTAGAGCAACTCCACATCATCTTGACTAATTCCAATACCATTGAATTCCTTTAGCTTGACCTTATTGTTTTCAAATACCCAAAAAACCAAAATGTCTAGCGCATCCTACTTCTCTCCATATTTGGTGAATTCAAAACATTCCTTAGGAGAAGCTTTGTAAGCTCTTGACAAGGTGATGTGAGTGGAAATGTGGTTGCACAGAATGCAAGTCAGCAATCACAGTCTTTGAGTGGACCAGGAGAGTCCTCATCTAGTGGTTCAATTGATAAACCAGGAGAGGCCTCATCTAGTGGTCCAATTGATAAACCATGGAGTGGCAGGCTGCATCATAATACCAATCCTGCAAATGTGATTAGTACATCACATAAAGGCAAAGAGAAAGTGGTTGAGCCCCTCAGCATGCCTGACATTTTTGCAGGGCATTCTCATGTTGATGGAGAGTCTAGTGACTCAGAGATGAGCCTTGATGAGGATCTTGGGATACCAACTATGAGAACACCTGGTGTAAAGAAGGCTATGGAAGCCATGAATGCAAAGCTGCGAAGATCTGGGAGAGTGAAGAATCCTGTGCAGAGGTTTACCTATGATGGTTATGTGGCACATCACTATGCATACATGGCAAAAGTTGTATAGGTTGTAGAGCCCACATGCATTGATGAGGCTGTTGGAAATGTGTGTTGGGAGAAAGCTATGGATGAGGAGATGGATGCACTATATGGAAATGAGACTTGGGATTTAGTGCAATTGCATGAAGGAAAGAAAGCCATTGGATGCAAGTGGGTGTACAAAGTAAAACATAACAGTGATGGAAGCATAAGCAGGTACAAGGCTAGATTGGTAGCCAAAGGATATGCGCAGACATATGACATTGATTATGAGAAAACTTTCAGCCTAGTTACCAAGATGGCAACAGTGAGAGTTGTGATAACAGTGGCTGCGTCAAAGCAATGGTCTTTACATCAGATGGATGTAAAGAATGCATTCTTGCATGGGGATTTGCAAGAAGAGGTATATATGTTGCAGCCACCTGGTTATGAGGATGTAAAGAATGCATCAGATGGATGTAAAGAATGCATTCTTGCATGGGGATTTGCAAGAAGAGGTGTATATGTTGCAGCCACCTGGTTATGAGGATGTAAAGAATGCATTCTTTACATCAGATGGATGTAAAGAATGCATTCTTGCATGGGGATTTGCAAGCCTGAGGTGTATATGTTGCAGCCACCTGGTTATGAGGCTGTAAAGAATGTATTCTTTACATCAGATGGATGTAAAGAATGCATTCTTGCATGGGGATTTGCAAGAAGAGGTGTATATGTTGCAGCCACCTGGTTATGAGGATGTGTGTCACCCCGAGCATGTTTGCAAGTAGAAGAAAGCCTTGTATGGCTTAAAACAAGCACCAACAAGAGCATGGCCTGACAAATTTTTTGAATATCTTGTCACTATTGGCTTTCATGTAGCCAATGCAGATTTCTCGTTGTATGTGAGACACACTGATAGAGGGGTTGTGCTTGTTGTCATCTATGTAGATGACCTGATCATTACGGGGGACCATGATGCAGAGATCTTTGATGTAAAGATCTTGCTTAGATAGAAGTTTGAGATGAAGGATCTGGGGGAGCTCAGATATTTCTTGGGCATTGAGGTGATTAGGTCACCACATGGTATTGGATTACTGTAGAGACAGTATGGTTTGGACATGTTGTCCAAGTATGGTATGATAGGCTGTAAGCCTATCTCAGTGCCATTGGATCGATGGCAAGTTGAGTGCAGATTCAAGAGAGATTTTAAAGGATCCTACTATGTACAGGCGCATAGTAGGAAGCTTGATCTACATGATGATCACTAGACTAGATTTGAGCTATAGGTCTACTTTGCATTGTGGACTATTTTATGAAACTAGGACAGAGATCTGTGTACATGGGTACACAGATGCTTATTGGGCTGGTAGTACCTGAGATAGAAGATCTACTAGTGGCTTTATGTTTTCTTTGGGGAGTGCTGCTGTGACTTGGACCAGCAAGAAGCAGCCTACGGTTGGACCAGCAAGAAGCAATCGGTTGCTCTATCTAGTATAGAGGCCGAGTACAGAGGTGCTGCTATGGTAGCATGTGAGGTAGCTTGGTTGAGAAAGCTACTTGCAGATTTGGGTCTATCAATGGATAGACAAGTTGTCATTTTCTGCAACATTAGCAGTATACAGTTGGCCAAGAACACAGTTTTTTCATGCTCGCACGAAGCATATAGAGGTCCACTACCATTTTGTCAGAGAGAAGGTTTTGGCACAGGAGACATTGACCTTGTTTATGTCAGCATACAGGATCAGGTCGCTGACATCTTCACCAAAGCATTGGGCACAGAGAAGCTTCGTAGATTCAGGGATTCGCTTGGTGTATATGACATGGAGTTGAGCTCGAGGAAGAGTGTTGAGATATCGAGCTCATCTAGTGAGGCGGTGGACATTGATGACCCGCCTGGGGGATAGGCCCCAAACTTACACCACTGGCATGGTTGGTGAGATCATGGGTGATATGCGGTCAGTGGGATGACAGGCTGTGTGACAGCCATTCTGGCATAGTTATAGCGCCAGCTCATTTAGTTGGGTTCACACTATAGAGAACCCTAGTATGTATTTGGTTGAGTACCTTTTCATATGGTGTGTACTCTTATCCTTGTATATGGTGTGTTGAGTGTTGAGTGAAGAAGATGAAGATTTTCAGCCTCTCACCTTGTGTGTTCTCTTTTAGGGTTTTGTGAGTGTGTGTGTGTGCTTGCAAGAGCTCAAGCTATCCTCTCCCCTGCATCTTTTCAATGCGCTCCCATCAACTTCAATACCATGGCTTCTTTCTCTGATCTCTTTTAAGATGCTAACCCTACAAAAAATTTAAATTAAAAAGATATTAAGTTTCCCACCGTAGATTTGTTCCACCCAAAAATGAGATATTAAGCCAAGAAAACATTAGGTTCCAATTGGATTTGATGTCTATAGGCACTTGAGAGGACAAAATGTACCTAAAGTGTTTTTGTAACAATATCTACTTTATTCTCAAAAGATGACTTATCTTGACATGCCAATTTTGATCATGCACTCTATAAACATTAAGAAATGTTGTATGTTTATCAAGCATCTTGAATAATATAGACTCCATGGCAGGTAGAGTTCTACAACCTAGAATATCACCTCAAACCTTCTCTCTTCTATGTCAAATTATCTACTTTGCTTGTAGGGCAAAACCCATTAAAAACATGCACAATATGTCTCACGCCATGTAAACAAAGGCCATATACAAAGCTATGTAGTAAACTTAACCATGGGCAATCACTCTACAATGACATTGCCAAGCATGCTTTCATGACCAATTCTTGGGAAATATTTGACTACACTAGTGCTTTTAAGCTTTTCAAAAGCTCTTTGATGGATCTGCACTATTGGGTGGCCCTCTTTGAAAGCAAGAAATAACTCTGCTTGCATATCACGACCAGACATGGATAGGTAAGTTTACAATCAGTTGAAACCTTACATAAACATTAGTCATTAGAACCTTACATAAACATTAGTCATTAGAACCTTACATTAACATTAGTCTCAGGTCTACTACCACTAGCTACCACTTACTTCAACCGGTCATAGTAGTAACTTGACTAAATACCATTAACTACCTGCAATAATAGGTCTCTTGGTCTACTACCACTACCTACCACTTACTTTTAACCAATAGTTATAGGGATCCTAGTTTTCTACTAGTAGCTACCACTAAACAGCATATAAAATAGGCACTATACCTAGATGCTAGTTTCTACTACTAGTAATAGGAGTCTTAGGTCTACTACCACTAGTTACCACTATCTACCACTTACTTATCACTAATAATTATAGGGAGTTTATTTTTCTAGCAATAGCTACCACTAACTACCATAGGATAGAGGTAACATAGGATGTACGTACAAGTAGATACCTACCACTTACTTTTAATCAATAGTTATAGGGATCCTAGTTTGCTACCAGTAGCTACCACTAAACAGCATATAAAATAGGCACTATACCTAGATACTAGTTTCTACTACTAGTAATAGGAGTCTTAGGTCTACTACCACTAGCTACCACTTACTTTTAACCAATAGTTATAGGGATCCTAGTTTTCTACTAGTAGCTTCCACTAAACAGCATATAAAATAGGCACTATACCTAGATACTAGTTTCTACTACTAGTAATAGGAGTCTTAGGTCTACTACCACTAGCTACCACTATCTACCACTTACTTATCACTAATAATTATAGGGAGTTTATTTTTCTAGCAATAGCTACCACTAACTACCATAGAATAGAGGTAACATAGGATGTACGTACAAGTAGATACCACTAATTGTCACTAGCTACCACTTACTTCAACAAAGCATAGTAACTTGAATAAATAGTACCATTAACTACGACCAATAATAGGTATCTTGGTCTACTCCCACTGCCTACCACTAACTACCATAGGATGTACGTACAAGTAGATACCACTAATTGTCACTAGCTACCACTTACTTCAACAAAGCATAGTAACTTGAATAAATAGTACCATTAACTACGACCAATAATAGGTATCTTGGTCTACTCCCACTGCCTACCATTTTCTTATCACCAATAGCTATAGGGAGCCTAGTTATCCACCAATAGCTACCACTAACTACCATATAACATAAATATTATACCTAGCTACTAGTTATCACTACTAATCATACAACTAACTACTATATTTATTCAATAGTAACTACCATTAACACCAATAGCTACCACTAACTAATCATACAACTAACTACTATATTTATTCAATAGTAACTACCATTAACACCAACAGCTACCACTAACTACCATTAGATAGAGGTACTATACCTATATACTAGTTATGGCTACCAGTCATACATAGATACCAGTCATAACTACCACCAATAATAGGTATCTTGGTCTATTCCCATTTCCTACCACTTTCTTATCACCAATAGTTATGTATTAGCCTAGTTATCCACTAGTAGCTACCACTAACTACCATATGATGTAGGTACCAATAGATACTACTAACTATCACTAGGTACCACTTACTTCAAGCAATCATAGTAACTTGACTAGATACAAATACCTACTACCAATAATAGGTATCTTGGTCTACTACCATTCCATACCACTTACTTATCATCACCAATAGCTATAGGGAGGCTAGTATTCCACCATTATCTACCACTAACTACCATTAGATAGAGGTACAAAACCTAGATACGAGTTATCACTACCAGTCATAGTAGTCTTAGGTTCACAACCACTAGATACCACTAGTTACCACGTACTTATCACCAATAGTTATAGGGAGTTTAGTTTTCTAGTAGTAACTTCCAATAGGTTCTTCATCATTCTTGTTCTCATTAATAGCCTCAATGATCTAGATTGGAATTATGCCTTGTCATCAAGCTTGCTACATTGCTACCATTAGCTTTAAACTTCAATTTATAAAGCCATTTAGTCGACTGCCTTTCTGTTTGGAGGCAAATCTGTCAAGTACCATGTGTCATTCTTGACCACTGCATCATATTTAGATTACATTACAGCCATCCAATTTTTTGATTCTTGTGCTTCATTAAATGTGATAGGTTCTTCTTCATTACATAAGCTAGAAACAAGTGCATGACAATCATTTATGTAAGATGCATGATGAGAGCCTTCACATGTGTGATAAGGCAAAGGAGAAGCCAATTTATTGTCACGTATGGTCATGAAAGCCCACTTTGGCCTACCCTTAGATTTCTCAATGGAAGATCTCTCATCAACAATTGCATCATCATGAATAGCCTCATGCAAGGGCTGAAACACATGCTAATTTTGAACTTGTATAGCTTGATCCCCCACATTATAATGAGCCTCATTATGCTATACATATGGATGCCTCCCTTGAAACAAAGGTAATAAAGAATCATACATGTCTTTTGAGCATGAATCATTATGCTCTACATATGTCTTTCCCCCTCAAAGAAAGGTAATAAAGAATCATGCATGTTTTTTTAGCATGGATTGGGCCCCTTAGTACATGAAAACAATGGCTGCATTGGATCCTCCACAAATACATCTTGACTCACCAAGATTTATCTCCTAGTCCCATATCTTTCATGGATTTAAAAAGAAAGTCCCACTCTAGCCTATCATAGGCTTTGTGAAAGTCCACCTTGAAGAACATGTAATCATGTTCAAACTCTTCAAGGACTTTGCCAAGGATTGTATTATTGAGGTTAAAGACCATAAGAAAGAACTTGTGGTGCAGAAAGGTGGAGGGAGTGTTAGTGATACAGGTCCCCAATGTCACTTAGGGAAAGCATGAGGAGGCTAGTAAAAAAGGGGAAACTGTGCAAAAGAGTAAAGAAGGGGAAGCTGGGACCAAACGAGCCATACAGAAGGAACCTGTCAATGATGAGTGGATGGTTAATTACAAGAAGGGTGAGAAGAGTAAGGGAACCACCTTCTTTCATAGGACTCATTTGCAGGATCTTGCCAACATGCAAGGCTCTAGACCAGATCTTAAGAAGGAGGCAAGGAATAAGTAGAAACCTTTTGGAATTCTTACTTGATGATTATGACTAAGACCTTCACGAAGAGAATTAGTGTTGCTTCTTGGAACATAAGAGGCTTATGTTCTCAGAGCATGAAAGTATATGTTAGGTACTTTTTTAGAAGTGAATCAGTAGATGTACTTATGTTGGAGGAAACCAAGTTAGGAGATTAGGAGATGTACTTCAAGGAGTATGCTTGCTTTGTTTGGTAATGCCCCAAGGGGGGGTACTGGAGGTTGCATGTTTTTAGTCAAGAATTAGCTCAAATCGCAGTGATCCATAGGGACACTAAAGGTAGATTGACAGTAGTACTGTACAGTACTGTTAGTATAGGACAACTACACACAAATTACTATAATATAAGGCCAAATATTGTTATTATAGTGTACAATACTGCACATGAATTACTACGGTACTTACTAGGCAAAGTATTGTTAGTATAGTATATCACTGCTCATAAATCTACAAAAGGAAGCATAGTATAATATTGTATAGTACTACAGTCATTGCCTAAGCACCAATTTAACTACCTTTAGTATACTAATTTTTAGTATAGTACAAGTTGATGAAGTTCTCCTTATAGATCTGCCAAGGAGAACTTAGTATAGTACTATCTTGTACTATTGTCACTGCCTAAACACTTAGTATAGTATTGTACAATACTATTGTCATTGCCAAAACACCAAATGAACTGGCCATAGTATGTGGTCTTCAATAGGATACTCACATCTCCTCATAATACATGACTACTTTTTTTGATGTGCTGCTAATATTTTTGATGTGCACTTGGACTGCCTATAGGATTGTGAATTGGCTATATAGTATATGTTGGTTTGTATGTGTTGTTGAACTGGGTTGTCCCATCTTCTCTTAATACATGAGCATGTCAAAGTACTGAACATTTTTTTTTATTTTGTTGGTGCACTACTAGAGATGTGTTTGCAACCGGGCTTGTAAGCATCCATTTCGTGCAAGAAACGCGTCTCCATTGGAAGTGTGGATATGGAGACTCCAAACAAAAAGTAGATTTTTGGTCCACTTGAAGAACCTTAAGAGGGTGAGTTGAAAAAAAGAATACTCAGGATAGATGATGAGAAAAATGACTATAATGAGGATGCTTGTCTTATGGTTGTGGATAAGCAACAAAGGGCAAGTACAACTAAATTGAAGAAGATCGCTCCAATGTGCAAGTCACTGAGACTGGAGAAAAAACAACCTGGGTTTGAAATTGGTGTTGTTATCGTGAATTACAATAGTAAGATTTTTCCTTCTTATCATGTGCATCAAGTGCAAACTTTGTGTGACTTTGTTTATTATGGTGGCAGCATTGAAGATGGCGTATATGCATTCTCCATTGGGTGGCACTAGGGGAAGAAGGGGGGGTGGAGGTACCCTGTGAGAAATACCCCCTTTTTGTATTTATTTATAGAGCTTGAAAATAGAAATGTGAAATTTGGGCAAAAAAGCATTTAGAGCCTTGTAATTTCAAGGGCTCTTATATTTGTCACATCATCATGTAGAACTGTAGCCTTTCAAGGTTTTGTTACTAATATGTTAATATAGTACCACAGCTTTTTAAGGTTTTAGTACTCCTTAGTCAAATCCAAGCATTGAATTTTGGCAGCCTTTTTAGTTTTTCTTATTGAATGGTTAATTTTGGAAACTTCTCTAAGGTATAAAACTATTCAAATTGTACTTTTGTCTTACCGCATAGAAAGATACTTTTGTAGTTTATCCTTCAAAAAATGAAACTTTGGAGCCAAAAAGTTTAAAATTTTCATTTTTTGAATTCAAAATTTGGCGTGTTCAAATCCAAAATTCACTTACATGTGTGAGGTTGGGGCAAGGGAAAATTTCACTTACCTGTGTAGAAACCATGGAGGAAGGAAGATTGAATGTAACTAACACAAACTCTAAAAGATCTATCTATCACCTTCATATAGATATTGAAAGAGTTTGAGCCTGTTGAGAAGAAAAATAAAAGCATATGCTATAGTATGCTTGATAAAGAAAATATGAGAATGAATGGGAAGAAGCATTTGGATATCTGGTGTGATGGTAAGCTCTACCCTAAAAGTTCAGTTACCAATACTACTCCCGACATCTCTAATCCTTCCTCACTACTTAGGTTTGTTGGTAAGCTCTACCCTAAAAATTCAGTTACCAATACTACTCCCAACATCTCTAATCCTTCCTCACTACTTAGGTTTGTTGGTGATGGCTATAGTGGGCTATTGGGATATTATAACAACTTATCCTCTGGCATCAATGTCTTTAAGCATCTTTATGAACTCTTTATCATCAGTTCTCTTCATTAAATTTAAGCACATAAAGTGTCTTCAAGATATAGAAGAAAAGTCAAAAACTTTAATTGACTTAGAGAGAAAGATAAGGAAACTTAGAAGCAAGAAGACCAAATTGGGTTGGAGAGAAAGACACAAGATGGTTAGTAATATTGAGACCGTGAAGATTGGATCAGGGGGACTCACAAGAAAAACTCGTGCAGTCAAGTATAGTTGAATATTTATTAAAATTACTACTTTGTCTAATTTGTCTTTTATAGATAGTATTTAGCCATCCTTACTAAGCTTGTGGTTGTTTCTTGTCAATGCTAGAACTCTTATGCATCCTGGGAGCAATGTTGGGGACCATGATTTGGCTGGTCAATATTATTCCTCCTTCAATTGCACAAAGTATGATAAAAGATGCCAAGTTTAGGCATTCAAAGAAACATATTGTCCAATACTTTATTGAGGGTCACCAAGTTGAGACCCTTGACGTGAAACAAACCTTGGATGATTGTGGAATTGGTAGGGGAGGCTTTACACAACTATTCAGGGTCATAAAGTC